>NC_086283.1:55232704-55508249 GCF_021018805.1 Prinia subflava
GGTTTTTGCACTCACCTGGCTTAACTGACAAGGGAAATCCAGGAAAGACACTCTTATACTACTGAAGGGAATTTAAAAAACCCTGTGGATTTCCAGGGGTCTAGAGGCAGCCATTGAGGAGCACCATGATCTTTCCAGAAGTCCTCTGCAATGTTGTCTTACCCAGCTCTTCATGTTGGGGCGATGTCCATCTCCCACAGAACACCAGTCACCTCACATGCCTTCCAGCACCTCCTCCCTCTGCTCATGCCCAGACACCAGGTACGGCCCTGAGGCTGGTCACTGCCAGCCACTCCTGTCTAACAGAGGGGAGCTGGGGGAGCAGATACTGACCAAGGTACTAGATGATGCTGGGAGGATCCAGTCCTGCCCATCACGTTATGGGAGAGGCTATCATGGCAGCAGCATTGTTTGGGATGCTGAAAGCCTGGGCATGATTGTGCAAGGAGGTTAGGACCCCAGAAATTGCGGCACTCCCCAGTCCTGCACAGCCCACTCCCAAGTGCCAGTAACAGCAGCTGTGGGCTGAGTATGGGTACAATTATCCCACTCAGCTCCCATGCAATGCACTTCTCTGAGAAGTGCCCTAGGGACTGCCCCAACTGTCCCTCAGCTGGTTTCATTCACTGGCCTCCTTAGGGTCAGCTGGAAACAGGCCAGAGTACTGTCTGCTATTTGGAGCTCTGAGAAGGCACTTCTCATGGATTTAGGCTTTTACTTTGAAGGCCAAGGATCAATTCTCCAATCACATCTCCAGCTTTCCTGTCTTTCCTGCAAAGACACATTATTACATATAATAAAGGAGCCAAGAGCACAGGTGAAAGCCATAAGACAACTATGTGTGAGTCTTTGTGTTTGATGTTTTTGTGTCCATCTAAGGTTATCTAAAGGTGTTCAGGTACAGAGATGGGCAGAAAACTAGAATACTTTATTGTGTCAAGTGTACGGTTCATAAAATCAAACACTGTTCAAACTACCCCTTAAGTCAGATGATATCTGTTAAAGCATTAATATGTCATATGTAAAAGCATAGAGATGAGCATAACAAATAAGGGAAGCTGGAACTCTGACAGAGCGTCTAACTTGGCTTTGAAGCAGCATGTCCACAGCTGAACAGCGGTGCAAGCATTCTGTAGTGCAAAGCTTTATTGAGTGTCTTGGACAATTTTGTTGCTCCATACCAAAATACCATGTGCTAGCACAGGTGAGAAGGTCTGAAAAAGGCTTTGTTGGTGATCTGTGCTGTTGGTTCTATGACTATCTTTTTGTATTGATACATTACACACACATATTTATATATTTAACTGTACTAGATATACTTCTTAGATAACAGCCACATTGTGAGTAGAGATAAAACACGCAAGACATGAAGCACAGAGCTACTTTCTTTGAAAGTAAATCAATCACTGTTTTGAAGATCTATTCAGATATTTACCAGGGTAAAATTTAAAATGGCTCCAGAAAGAAATTGAGTGGTTTTGTATTCTTTCTATTGATTTCTGTATTGCTTTTAGGCAACTGCATACCCAAAGGCATGCAGTGCACACAGGAGCTTGGCATGCTTTGAAGATTACGCCAAATTTTGCTTGCTTTATGCAAGAAGGTGAATTCAATGATATTGCTCCTAGACATAAGACAGAACAAATTTAGTCCCAAGTTCTTTATTTCTCTGGCAAACTGTCCTTATAAAGCATGCTGCCAGTTCCACAAGCTTTTAAGCAGTGGATTTCATTAGGCTGTTTATATAAGTGGAAGCATGTATTTGTCCAAATGCTGCCCAGTTCAAATTCTATGCTGCAGCTGAAATTTTCATATGAAGTCATGCTTAAGGAAGTCCTTACTGAAATCCCTCTCTCACTACTGTGGCACTAATAGTGTGGGTGAGGGCCACACAACCAGGGGCTTTAAAATTGTATTTCCCTGCAGCACCTTTCTTCCTCCTTGTTGTGAGCTTGATGAGCAAAGATAAGGCAACAAGAAGCACCTGCCTTTCTGGTTTTAATGGACTCAGGATATCCACAGTGATTTTCATTTTGCATGTACAGCTATCTGACATGGAGTAGGCTGCTGTTAACTCTTCTCATAATTCAGCAGGGGTAGCAGAAACCATCAAAAAGGATCATATGAGATATTTGGTACAGGGTTAGCATCGGTCCCTATATATTGAAAAAAAGGAGAATTTTGGTTCTGATCAAGAAAATTATAAAAATCTTGATAGAAGAAAGACAAGATAGTGACCATCAGACAGACAAGACAGAGGAAAAACTCTTTTCTGTACATAGTTTAAGTCTGTTCTGACTATTGTACCCAAGCTGGAGTTTGCTGTGGGCCAACATTACATAGGTAAGCAGAACTAGTACTTCATACTTACAAGAAACCCTCTCACATTCCCGACTGGAACCTGAGATGTGGAGTAGGAACAGTGGAATCCCACTGATTCATGTGAGACTGAGTTTTCTCATGTTTAACTCCATGGAAATACCAGGAAAGTCCCAGTAAATAATTTTTAGGTGTTACCATTTCAGGAGTAGTATACTCAGAATCCATCTGCTGGGTGAGGATTAATTAACCCATGCTACTACAGTGTTAACAGCCAGTAACTTTACAACATCAGTGAAAGTGGCTCTGCATGGAGTTCATGAAGAGTATGGTGCATTGGTTTAGCATGGCAAGGTTTTGGTGGCTGAGGGGTTTCTGTGAAAGGAAGATCCATTGCCAGCTGGCTCTAAGATGGTCCAACCACTGGCCAAGGCCAAGCCCATCAGTGATGATGGCAGTGCCTCTGGAAAAATGTACTTACAAAGGGGGAAAAAACCTGTGTGGCAGCAATCACAGCCAGAGAATGGAGCAATGAGTACACATGACAGCAAGAGCCCTGCAAACACCAAGGTCAGTAAGAAGGAGGGGCAAGAGGTGCTCCAGATGCTGGAGCAGATGTTTCCCTGCAGCCCCTGGTGCAGACCGTGGTGAAGCAGCTGTGCTCCTGCAGCCTGTGTGGTTCCACAGCAGAGCAGAGACCCTCCTGCAGCCCATGGACACCTCTCTGGAGAAGGCAAATGCACCTGAGGGACACGGTGACTCTGTGGGAAACCTGTGCTGGAGCAGGCTCTTGGCAGGAGCTGTGGAGAGAAGAGCCCAGGCTGGAGCAGGTTGGCTGGCAGGATTTGTGACCCCACAGGAGACGCACTGTAGAGCAGCCTGTTCCTGAAGGAAGAGATTCACGCTGTGGAAGGGATTCATGCTGGAGTAACTTGTGAAGTCTGTGAGAAGAACTCATGAACTCATGTTGGAGAAGTTTGTGGAGGACTGTCTCCTGTGGGAGGGACCCCACACTGGAGCAAGGGAAGAGTGTGAGGAGTAAAGCATGAACAGAACCCATTCTCTACCCCTCTGCACCAGGAGTAAGAGATGGAGAAAGCAAGAGACAAGTCTGGAAGAAACGGGAGGGTGGGGGGAAGGTATTTAAAGATCTGGTTTTATTTTCTCATTATCTTATTCTGATCTTATTTATTATTAATTTGACTGCTTTCCGCACATGGATCCTGTTTTACCCATGGTGATAAGAAATGAGCGGTCCCTCCCTGTCCTTATCCTACAAGCCTTTAGTTATATTTTCTCTCCCCTGTGCCGCTGAGTATGGGATGGATACAGCAGCTTTGGTGCCACGTATCTAACCAGTGGCACCAAAGTACACAGGTAGAGGTTCAATGTGCAGTTCTCATAGGAAAACTATTAAGACAGAAAAAGAAGACTAACATCTTACTGGATTTTCATCTTGTGTCACTTGGCAGGAGCACTTCCTGCTTTAGAGATCATGAACTACAGAAGGGTATAGGTATAATCCCACCAAGTGCAGCACAACATCTTTTTTTTGCTCTCTCTTCTCGTCCCCTCATTTTCTTGTAAACAATGGTGGAAATGTAGAAACCTCCTTCCCTTTCAGCTTCTGCCTTCAGTGTAGTTCAGCACATTGCTTCTAAATTACTTTAACAAATACATAACATAGCTGGTATAACACATTATTTTCCAAGCCTCCAGCTGAATCCTCATTCCTACTCATTCTAATGTTTCTATTGAACATGCTCTGATACTGTGGGTGTTAAGACTTCAAACATCAGAGAAAAAAGAGTGTCTGCTTTACAGGAGACAATACTTCACTGTGAGAAGTCACTGATCACTGTCTAACTGACACCAGTGAGAACTGAGCTCTTCTTGATATTCTGTCTGTATTTTCCTCTTAGCCCTGCTTATAGCTGTTAAATTGTCCCAGCATTATCTTACCTTCTGAGGGCATATATTTGCACAATAATCATATCACACAAGTGTGCTATTTTACACCAGCCAGCACTACAGCTCATTCTTCTTCATTTCCTTATGTATATGGATATTGCCTTGGAGATTTATTTAAAAACTGTTTAGTTTACCTTAGTTTATTCCTAAATTCAGATTGGAATGAATACAAAACTTTATTTCTTCATCTGTTTAATAACATTTAAGGTAGTGTTTGCACCTCTATTTAGCAGCCCTTAGCAATTTCCACATATGAAACAGTCCTATAACTAACACAAAAATACATACATAAATAAAAAGAAACACAAAAATTCTTAATTTTTTTTCTTGTTGCTAAAAGTTGAAGAGCCCCATTACTTCCAAAAATGTGCGGTTTTTAGGATTCAATGGGATTTTAGTTTCAAATCTATTCCAAATATTATCTTTGATGCAAAGCCATGCAGTTCAAATGCTATTGTGAGCTTTTTTTGTTTGTTTGTTTGTTTTCCTTTAAAATTTTGTCTTTCCCTAATTATTTTCTTTCTCTGACATGCAGTAAAGGAAATAACACTTAGGAGAAATCCTTGAGAGACCATTTGACTTAACTTTTGTGGTTTGAGTTACTGTATATTTGATAAATTACTTCACCTTTTAGAAAAGTAAGGTTTAAATGAATGGAATCGTATAAGAACATAATGATGAAATCTACAGCAAGCTTTACTGGATGTCTTGATTACAGACACAGTGTTGTTTACTCTTTTGCCAGGTTTTGGGGGCTTTCTTTTTGCTTTTCTCCTGCATATTTGAGGTGTTCTGCCCTGAAACGAAGAAAAAACATGTGCCGACTTTTGCATGTTTCTTCCCTATTTAAATGTTTGTAGTTTCAAATACTCATTGAAATGTGATTTACAAAATAGTGAAAGAAATCAAAACATGCATCTTAAAACAGAATTTCAAACAAATCTCTCTTAGGGCAATGGAAAGTACATCAAACAGCATGTTTTAAAGTACGATTCATCATTTGATGTAGATGGTGCATCATAACACATTTCCCATCTGACAAAGGCAGGTAATGTACCCTTTAGAACTGTGTCACAAGTGTTTCGTCACTGGAGCCACAAATTCCCTCAGTTTTGCCTTTTGCCCAGCAGCTAAAGCAAAGCAGTGCTGAGAAACATACTTGTCACAGTTCTGCCCACCTGAGACCTTTCTACATGGCTTCTTCTCTGAACACTCATTAAAGGCATTGCAAAAGGAACCTCACAATTTCTAGAGTCCTTTTTTCTTTTTTTTTGTTTGTATTGTTAGTCTGACGTAAGTTGACATGTTTCATTTTCTCATACCTAACAAGCTTATAATGATTTAATTATGTATTTTGATGAAATTGTGAGCAGCTGAGCACTTCCTACCTAAGGTGTGCACATCCACAATATTATCAGAAAGTAATATGGGTAAAGTTTTGATATGATCTTTCTCTTTATAACATACAAGAGGTTTATAATCCTCTTATAGGGGAAATTTTCTTCCTTCATTCTCCATAAGGAATAAAACATACAGCCAGAAATCTCCACAAGTTGTTGAAATTGAGTAATTTTTTGTCTAAGTCCCACCGAATGCACCTGAAATAAAGCAGAAACAAGCAAAATTACACAGAAAAATTACTACAAGACAGGTGATTGACTCTAAACTTTTCTGCTCAAAAAATTACTTTCTGAACTGTAGTTCTAATTATGACTGCAATGAAGCCAGGCCAAGCACAAGTTAATACACTCTTTGCCTTTACTATTTCTATATTCAGCCCTCTGTTCCTTTGTAGTCCAAACATAATTAGTCTTCTTTTCACCTCCAGTCTGCGCTGCAGACTATAATTGAACAATGAAAATCTGACATTCATCTAGAGAGAAAATTTGTTTAAACAACCACTTAGTACATGGAAAATTTTGTTTCACTCATGCAGAATTAGTCCTTAATATTCCTTTATTCTATTTACTTATCCTTCTATGCATTTTAATGCTCTTGCTCTCATTCCTATGCTCATTCATTTTGGACTTCATGTATTGGTTTGACAGAAGGCAGGCTTACCTCAGTTGCTATTGGACAATCCTGCAGGGTCCAGTGGGACTACTAGTCTGCTTGTACTTCCACAAAGCATATTTAGAGGGAAATTACTGAAGAAGCCACATGCATAATTAAGTAACAGTGACCAAAAAAATAAAAATCTGGCGTATTCTTACTATTAAAGGCAAATTCCTTCAGGGGCTATTTTTGGCTAGAAAAGAATTCCTTCTTTGTTCCTTCTCAATACTATATCTGAGATCTCTTCCACTGATACAGTGTGATATGTTGTAGAATAACAAGGCAAACTGCCACAAAGTACTATATATATTATGTAGCCTTTGAAACGTTATCCAGGGGCACTGCAGCATGAAAGCCACGCTCTTCCTCTTGTGACACTGATAGACACAGCTACATGTGAAAAATTCAGGCTTGTCCCTCCCTTGTCCTTAAAAGCACTTTTTTTTCCCATGGGTAGTTTGTGCTGAGTCTCCAAAAACCCTCCAAGAAACTGACTTCAGACTGTATCTCTAAGCATCAAGAGAAAATCTGAAGCAAAGTATAGTGGCCTTCCCAAGGACAGAACGCACAAATCGATGGATAAAAGATCCACACAGCAACAGCAGTGCTGGCTCATGTGCGAGTGGACAGTAACAGACCACTTAACAAATGCACGCTTGGAACAGGAAGGAAGCATTGCAATGACCTTTTTGTTCTTCCTTTACAAACTGACAGGGGAAAGTGTAGAGTATTGTACAGGTCACCGCCTGCGTGTTTTGACTACAACAGTTCTGGTGCACAGAGAGCAGAGTGACAAAGTTCCCATGCTCAGTTACGGAGATTTCTTTCATCTGGAAAGGGCTGTTCAGGGTGGCTGAGTCAACCTTCACCCACAGCCACTGACCTCAGAGAACAGGGCTGCCACTGCTAGAGCAGCAGGTGTAACAGCAGAACTCTTCCTGCTTTCATGGCCTAACACAATGCATGCCATCCTCTCCCCCAGGTTCAAGAGGCCATCGTTTCACCAGCTGTTTATTTAATCCTGACTAATCCTGGATTCAAGCCACAGCCTTTTGTGTAGATGAGATGAAAACCCGAAGGACGTACCACAAGAAAAAAGAAAGCATAGTTTGAAAAGTAGGCGCTTTTACTCCTCCATCTCGAGGCAAACCAGATTACTGAAGCTCTAACTAAATGGAAATATTTGTGTATAAAAAGGGCAAATTATTTAAACATGTTGCTATTTTTCCAGTTATAAAGACATGATCTTCCTCTCTTTTCCCCTCTGCAGACTAATTCTTGCTGTCAGAAAGAAAACAAAAAGTCACGGCACACAAGCTTCACTAGTGAAGTCTTTCAACAGAATTAGGTCTTTGGGTATCTACACCACAGATTTGCCCTCAAAGAACCTACATAAACTTTACCCTCAAAGATGACTGGATTTCAACTATCAAAATATCAAAACTTTTAAACTGTAAAATCACAGAATCATCAAGTTTGGGAGAGACCTCTAAGATTGCCAAGTGCTAGCATCAACCAGCACTACCACTGTAACCTCTAAACCAGTAACCCACATCATCCAGCACTGAATCCAGATGCCTCTTAATCACTTTCAGAGATGGTGACTCCACCACCTCCTAGGACAAACTATTCCAATGCCTGACATGCCCTAACAGTCTGAAAAAAACCAGATTTTTTTTCCTAATATCTAATCTGATTGCCCTGTCTCAGCTGAAGGCCATTTCCTCTGGTGCTTTCACTGCAGGCACAGTAGAAGAGATCAACCCCCACCACACTACAGCCTCCTTTCAGGGAGTTGTAGAGAGCAATGAGGTCTCCCCTGGGCATCCTCTTCTTGTGACTAAACAAACCCAGGTACCCCAGCAACTCCCCATAAGGCATGTTTCCTAGACCCTTCACAAGTCTTGCTGGCCCGCACTGGACACGCTCCAGCACCTCAAAATCCTTAATACCAAATACCAACCTTGATATTCAATTTGTGTTCCTATTTGTGCTTTAAAACTAAAGATCAAAGATTTGACAGCCTACCAAACTTCAGACTTAAGGATTGAATTTTGCAAGTAGTTTGGAAAGAGCTATCCAAAGCTGATCTTGGTAGTAATAGGTCTCCGCTCTTCCTGTAAACTGGCCAGCCTTTATTTTTAGTTTTCAATTGTCAATATTTCTTTTCCTTTTGTAAAGGAAGTTTAAAGAACTGCCAGTACTTGAAGCTGTATTTACAAGTCCAGTGTGATACAAACAGGGCTTATGATTTTATGCAGCACTCAGACTACTTCAGCTCCTTCAGCTGACAGGACTTCTAAGAAAAAGACTAAGTACTTTTGTCACTGAAGTTGCCACAACTTTGCTGATCTCATGTTACCTGAAAAACGGAGAACTTAGCTCCTTAGGGAAGGTACAAGCCATCTTTCCACATTAAACTTTTAATGCTACTTCCAGATCAAGTCTTTGTAAAATCACTTTATGGTTTAAAAGCACTTCCTGTAAATTTAGCAACTAAATGCTTCCTTTTATCAAAGTGCACAGGAACAGAGAAGGGGATTAATTTTCCCTTGCTAAATTAGAACAACCACCTTGTTTCACCTGAAACCATTAAGAGTTCAATACAAATCCTACCCACACAAGCAAAATCGATTCATAGATTAAATCTATCACCTGTTTTATGAACAACAGGTTATAGAATACGTATAGAATACGTGCTTGATCCTGATCTTGAAGGTAAAAACAAATGAAGAACCCTTTTATTTTGAAACTGTTAAATAAAGGAGAGGGAAAGGTAATTAGTACAATACCAAAACTTGGTATTTAAACTGGAAATATTCTTTGGATGTATTTAATGCTCTCAATAAAGCTACAGTGTATATGAAGTTAACACTACATGAATGAGAATACCAAGGCAGAAGGCTCTAACAGCTGCATCTCTGGCAGATGATGCCAAAAGCTGAAGTGCTTAGAATTTTGCTACAGGGAATCACTGAGGTGGCATCTGTTCTGCCAAACTCTGTACACATGTGACTACCTTGGGCAGACCTGAAACTCGCCTGTAAAACACCAGGTCCTGCTAAGCAGTGCTGCTGGTGTCTCTGCACAGGTCCCGGACACAGCCCTGCACAGCAGTGTGTGCTGGTCAGACCTCACTGACCTCTTGGCTGCGGCAGCTGAACTGTAACACATCTGAGCAAGCACTGAGTCTTTTGCAAGAGCACCTCCTGTCTGCCCGCAGAACACCTCTGAGTTTGGGGTTTTTTTTTTGATACAGACATGATTAAACTACAGTTTAAAGAACTGTTACCTTAAAGGCGTATCTTTTATGATTGATGATACATAATCTAGATGGAAAGGCACATGCATTTGCTTTCAAAATTCTGCTGTTCGGTAAACCTAGATAACTTTAATGTGATTGAATTGTGTTATTGTGAGCCTATTCAACTACAGTTTCTGTTGTAAACAATCACTCTTTTCCCCTCCTAAGCCATTAAGTGAAAAGTCATTACACCTGTAATGACTTTAAAGCTTCACCTAAGAATTCAAACTTTGCAAAGAGAGATTGCAACAATAATGCCTGTCTTTTTATTTATTACTGGTTACTAGTATTGATTAAAAAATAAGATATATATGAGCACAAACCCAGCAATAGCAAGAACAAATTCATACCCAGAGTGAAATAAAAAAGGGAAACGGAAACTGTGGTGATGGCTTGGTTCTGGAATGCAAACCAACAGGTAAGCATGAAATAATGGGAAGAATAGCTATGACCAACTAGCATGAAGAAGCCTTCAATTACCTTAATAAGCAGCTGCTCATTAAGCAGGTTTGTGAGATTCTTTCAAGACTGAAAAGTTAAATTTAAAGAAAGCAAACACCTACAGGGCCCAGACAGCAACAAAGACTGAGATACTTATAAGCTCAGTAATATTTAAATTCCCATTTACCCATGTCTAGATACCCCCAGGATTCCTATTTGAGATCACATTGAATAAGAGCAAGGAATAGGCCTGTTAGCCTCTTAAGTCAGTAGCCTTTCTTGTATCATCTTGATTTTCTTCATCTCAAAACTGCAGAATTTGGTTTGTTTTGCTGCCCAGGAACGCACAAGGACAGCAGGAACATGGAATATTAATGCACACACCATAAAGATACTGCACAGGAGTGTAAGAACAATCATTCCAAAGACCAATAAACTGTACCAGCTGTTTTTACAATGTATGTTAGTGTTACCAGTATGTTACCAGTGTATGTTATTCAGGTAACTCACTCTCTTTTTAAGTATTGAAGATATATGTAAGATGAAGGACACAAATTGAATCACAAGCCTGATCCTGTTGACACTTCCCTCCTGTATTTCTACTGATGTATTACTAAAGATAAAACCCTGAAATACATGACAGTAGAATGATACCAAAGCAATAGTCACATGAAAAATTTCTCCACTTGAGGAAGCATGTAGAAGATCACCATTTACCACTGACATCACTGAAGTCTTTTACTACGTATTTTGCACACTAACAGGCAATACTATTTTACATCAGTCATGAAAACTTACCGGGCCTCAGCTCTATAAAATCCATCTGAAGGATAAAATCTCTAAGGCTACACCCACAGCCTAAAGCAGTTGCTATGAGAGGTGAATTCCCCCCAATTCCAACATGCCATGGGATGTACACTTTAATGGTTACATAATTTCCCAGTCTTGCCAGACCCCTGTTTAATTACTTCTGCTTAAAATTAGTCATTTCACCTGAGGCAATGGTCTGCTTTCTCCTTACAGTTGCCACTACCTTGTATTTTCTCTTTCTGGCATATGACTCTCTTACGCCCCTTGTGGGAAAGAAAAAGTAGGCAGACTGCAGAAGGATAGGAAACCAGACATAGAATACAGCTTCTCCTTAGGGAAGTAAACAATACCAGGGCCTTAGAACAGGACATTTCCTACAGACGGAGACATTTGTTTTGTAGTGGAGCCACCAGAATACAACAAATGGCAAGAACTGCAGTAATTTTGTTCTATCTCACACCGTGTGCCTGCTGCCTTTAGCTACAGTGCAGGGAGTATCAGTACAATTCAAAGAGTGTTATTGACAGCTGTATTTGCTGCTGGCTGCCCTGGCCACCACAGCCAGAGGCAACAGTTTTAAACACAGGAGTACTTGACACACGACATGCATGCTTTGTGAGAAAAAGAGACTGGATGAAGGCACTAGTTTTCTGGTTTACCCAGCCAGTCAAGCCAAATCAGTACACACACAGATCTGCAATTCTGACATCTTGGAGACTGAAAATAAAAAGACACAGCGGGACTCCTGAGGTGAGACTTATTATCAGACTACCTCACTCCTGTGTGAGGTACTTAGATCCTAGGGAGACGCCTGCTATCAATTTCACTAAGAAAAGATTCTATGTATCACTGCAGTTGTAACTCCTTCCAATTAAAATGGAAGCAAACAGATCATTGTGATGATTTCCACAAGAACTAAGGAAGTAGCCTTGAAAAAATGCAAATTATTAGGGCTTACTAATCAAACTTCTCATATATTCACTCTAGGCAAATTCACTTGCAACTAAACAGCGTGGCCCTTTTCTTTGGAAAATGCCTCAGTCACTCAGTGCTTACAAGTTAAAATACAAACCAAAAATTCATAAACCATATCATCTAAACCAACATCCTTAGGCTATGTTAGGGCAGGGCTCTCTTGTGCTGTCATCTGAGAATTCAAACCTTAACAATCCTGCTCATTCCAGAGGGTGTAGGAGAAGGAAAACACTAGACATGCTCTCCCATCTGTAAAACACAAATAATTTATTCAGATAAACCTTTAAGAACTCTCTCAAGCAGAGAGTATCACAGTATACTAGTGTACAATTAATGACAACTTCAGAAGTCATACTTTTGGTGCAAAGCATAAATTTAACATCAAATGCCACAAGATGAATTTTCATTACCTCAAAGAAGCTTATGATTGACAATAAACTTAAAAATAAATATTATCAGTATCATGTACTCCATTTAAATTTTATGTAGCTTTGAAAAACTCTGCATTGCTGGGAAACAATCTCTGTCTGATAACTGTCGTAATCAGAAAAATTCCTGGCTGAAGTAACAGAATTCAGCAGTGTACTTTTAAGTTCTGTGAAAGTATTACTATCTTCCACAGAACAAGTGCATGATGATATCCCAGCACTCAATAAAATCAGTGAGTTGATTTCAGTCTCTTTTTTCCTCGTAACAATACCTCCTCAGGATTCTTGCTTTTTTGTCGGTTTATCTAAGTAAGGAGTATTGTCCTGTAGCAGATCTTTCCTGGGTATGAGTACTGAAATAGAAAAAAAACACAACCAAAAAACAGTAAGACTATAATCTTATGGAAAACACTATTTCAAATTCTAAAGATGTTTTGACATTTACAAACAAAATATCTGGTTACTAAAATGAGGATCTGAACTTCTGTTAAGTGTACAAGTAGCATCATGATATCTATCTAAAACAAAATCATACTAGATTTTACTTTCAGCTGGTCACAATAATGTTCTCCCATCTTGTTTTACAAGCATGAAAATTTTGATATTAAGAAGCCATAAAAAATTATAAAGTTTTGCAGTAACTTTTAGTGGGCGGGGTGAATGGCATTTTTTTCAAGCCTGAGTCACATTATGCTTACTTCAGCAGTTTCAAAAATGATTATTGGCTTTGACTTAGCTCTCTCCCCCAAGTCTTGAATCTAATCTGTAATATTTATCTTGTCACACCTATTTTAAAGGCCAAAAGGAAAAGAAAGCACCTAGTGAAAGTTACTGCCACTATGTTGTCACAGAATTGACTATTCGGTCTCATTCATTACTGAGTCTCCTGTCCTGTTCAGCTGCAGTCCCATGTTTTCTCTCTTCCTCCTGTTGCTGATACACCTGTCTGTCCTAAGCACATCCCTGCACACTCGCACGGGATTAGAACACAAGCTAGTATCTCAGCATGAATCCATTTGGCTTTGCAGGGGAAGTTCTGCCTTACAGTTCCTGCTGGAGTTCTCTGAATGGCATTTCAGAAGTTACCACATGTTTGGATTCCCAGAAGTCCCTCAGTCAATGCTTTTATAAAACAACAGGCTTATTGTGACAGAAGTCTTGCACAGGTAAGTCACTGGATAAACTGTAGGACATGAACAATAAATGACTAAAAATAGATTACATCATTCATCCATTGGAGTGATGTCAAATGTGGAGTTCTTACAGGTATTTGTTGAGAGGTCACTGTTCAACATATTTGTAAGTAACCTGTAAGAAATGGTTTTAACTGTACCATCCTGAACAATTTAATTAAGAAAATGTCTTACTGTGAAAAATAGCAAGACATACTTAGGGCTTGACTGAGTAAATTGATGGACAAAATTACACCTAGAAACATGCAATGCACTCAGGTCAAGAAAAATACTACCTTCACAAAGTAAGTGATAAATTCAAAACTTATTATGACCACTCTGATGAGTTTAATGAGTCGAATTTTGTAAAAATAAACACATAATATGTATTTTGGCTTGGCAGCCAAAAACTAAATTTAGAATTAGCAGTGACTATTAGCAGGAATCTAGCTGAAAGAGAAAACACTATTGTGCCATATTATGTGTATAAATGCCTCCTTGCCCATAGTGTGCAGTGAATAGCAAGAATAATCACAGGTATTCACCTGCTGTTTCTGAGAGCTGTTTCATGGGAGAGTGAACAAAAGGGTGGCAATAAAAGACTTAAAAATTCATTAACAGCTTGGTGAAAATGAAAAATAATTGAAGAGAAGATCATTTAAAGATAATTAAACCAGAAAACATCCCTGACTCAGGAAGTGCTGCCAGGTGTGAACAGCTGAAAGAGGTGCAAATTCACTTTGTCTGCTCCTATTCTTCAACTGTTACCTGCCTGAAATCACTATGGAAGACTTGACACTGGTCCAGACTTACCTTTGGCCTTGATCATAATTGCCGTTCCAAAGTTAAATATTTTACCAAACCTAAAGCTGAAAATTGGTACAGACTTTACAGACAACACTAAATGGAAGTAAAAGGAAACAATGTACACAGCTGAAGATTTCCTGTATACTACACGGTTGTATACTAAGCCTACCCACTACTTCTCTTTTTGACTGCAAGATAAAAGAACTTCTAAACCAGGAATCAGGATTGTAGATTTTGATAGACTTTGCATCGAGATAATCACTGTGTCACAAACCTTACACAGCACAACCTGAAACTGAAATTGCTGGAAAAAAATCTGGAAATGAACATTCAATCAATCAGCAAAGAAAAAACTATTCTATGGTCAGTGCACATACTACATTTGCTAATGCTCCTCTGGCAGCTCCTTCCTATTTGGCAGAGCAAGCACCTACAGATAGGTACTGTGGCTACTGCCTTTAGCCATATGCTGACTGACTACCTGTACACACATGCTGATTAGCTATCTAATTGCTGACCTTCCTAATAGTATAGCTACTTGAGGGCATTAAAAGTGATCACTGCCTCTTTCTACCAGGCTCCATACTTCCATTTGTATGGAAACTTCATACCTTTGAAACCTCCACCTGCCCTAGGTAGTGACATTAATGAATAGCTTACACTAAGAATTTCAGCAGAGAATAACAGACAGGCTATTTGCCTCACTATTCTTTTACTTATTTTCATATTCTATATTTATTTACTATAACATACTCACCTATTTTGTCAGAATCTGTGTGAACCGCCTGAATAACAGAAGTTCTGAGAATCACTTCAACATCTGAAGCTATTTTCAGCAGCTAGTGAAAGGAATAAGAAGAGAGGAACAACAGAGTAATTTAAATTACTAACACAATGCATGCCATCCTCTATTCAGAAATATGACTATTTCTGAAGATGTTTCCCACACTAGGCAACTACTCAAATAATAAAGTAATTCATTTGTACTACTCAGTTACTTATGTACTATGTATACACTGCTTTTGCCTTGGGGATCCTGGAGTAACTTACAGATTGGTATGTAAGTGACCTTGAGATGGAGCACATAGTAAGGGAAACTCTGGCTCAGTAACATACACCAGTACATACATCTATGTACCCAATTAAAACTGCAAATGAATAAGGTTAAATGCAACTACAAAACCAATTAACTAGTTTCAATGATCAAAGACGCTCACTCACACCTCAGTTACATCTGACTTCCCATAGTGAAAGCGCAATCCCATTCTTTCAACACTACTACTGAATAAAGTGCTACTACTTTCAAACCTACTGAAATAAGAAGACAAAAACAAGAGCAAAACATTACAAGAATTAAGAATACTGAGGTTTCACAGAAGACTGTGCAGAAACAATGCACTACCTAAAGACTACCTGAGATATCAGTATTTGGCAAAAGGCCTAGAATTCCTTCTCTCAGTAAGAGGATAAGGTGAAGAACCCTTGTTAGCTTTGCTGAGCCATTAAGAGAACTCTAATACTTGTCTGCCTGTGTCAAAAATAAATGAAATTGCTCAAGTGAGACAATTCAGGAGACACACTCACACTAGGAAGTGGCACATTCCAACAGAAGAAGCACTTTACAAAGACTAGAGCTCAATACTTGACATCTACACTGCACTTCTTCTCATGCTCCTCCCTTTTAAGGGCTTGGAGCAGGTATCCTCCAGTTCCCCCAGCGGAAAGCCCATTAGCAGCCAGGCTGCATGCTCCTGAGGCATAGCTTCTTCTTCAGATTGACCTTAAGGGAGTTCTGCTAGTTGCTCTGACACTTTACAAAACAAGACAGATCACAGAAGTGGAAATAACCAAGGTAACTTCACAAGTACACTCCAGATCTGAACTAAAACTGGTGCATTAGATTCAGCTACCACACTTCTCGTTGTCACACTGTAGACAGTTACCTTGATCTCCCTATGTCACCGCAAGCCTGATGTGTACAACGACATACAGATACAAATACTTGTTGTCATATTAGGATACACCATATCTTTCTATTCTGGCTGGTCAATATTCCATTTTTTAATTGCTGTCCAAAGCAGAACATAAACTGGACCACATTAATGCATGCAAGTGCCTAAACTTTCTCAAGTCCTGCATAAAGCTTGATTCAGTTCCTCTACAACCAAGTCTACTCAGTGTGTACACCTAATAAATACGATAGCTTCTGTGATGTTCTAGGAGTGTGCAGCTGGGGTGGAGGTCTAGAATTCTTTCACTGACATTTCAAGTATCAACTAACCCATATTAAAAAGTCAAACATGGGTATTTTGTATGTTGCCCAGGAAACAAATACAGATTTCATTATTGCAGCAAATATTTTTCCTGTACATCTGTTAAAAAAAACCAACCCTGAACACATAATTTAGCTGATCAGACAGCGGTAATACAAACACTGAGCATTATTACAGGATGCTGATAACAAGCTGAAATTGAGGAACTAAATCATTGGAACTGTTTACTGTTCAGTGGCTGTTATGAGGAAAGGGTTTACATTTGATTTCTTCAAGGGACAGAGGCAGGCACTTTCTTCCAAGCAGTGCCCAGTGACAGTGTACAGTCTGATAAATGGCTGAATGACAGGGACTGAGTTATTTACTCTGTATCGATGTTAATAACTATAATTACCTAAAATATGTAAGTTCCGCTTCGGTTCACAGTAACTTTCAGAAAAAATGACTCAGTAAAAAGTGTTAAGGTGACAATTGAGCAAAGGTAACTAACAGTGAGTTAACAGAATGCCCTACTTTTAATGCATGATGAGGAAAGAAGAAGCAAAAAAATCCCTGTAGTATAATTAATATATACTACAACTATACTATATTAAAATCATAATAATTTTCCTGGTTTTTGCCTTCCACAAAGATGCTAACTCATTTGTAATCTCTTAGTAACTGAGCAGATTGTTTCTCTGTTTGTTTGCCTACACAACAATGATCACGTAAATTTAAATCTGTGATCACAGCACAGAAAGGTATCATGAGCAAAGCATAAAATATTTACATGAAAACTGCAACTTTAAATATTTTCTCATATAATTTTATCATAAACTTCAAAACATGCACATTAAACTATCAGAACATACTTTCTACTTATGTATTTTTGTATGTAGAAAATTCTATAACACAGTATTAATACCACTGGAGATATAAGACCCATCTAGAAGTCTTTCCAAACCAACCTCACTTTCATGATGTCTCAATGTGTTTACCATGGTTTAGAGATCCTTTAAATAACAAATTCATTTCTAAATATTCTTATGCAAAGTGGAAAAAAACCCCAAACAACAGAAAGCAAGAAAATACCTCATTAATCTTCTCTTTGGATGTCTCATCTCGGTTATTTCTGAATTCTTCATTTATCTTTTGTCTTGCAGCTAAATAAAGTAAACAAAAAACTAAAGTGTGAACAAAAAATGTATTTTGAATTTGTCACTGCCCCAGAGTTAAGTATCTTAAGTCCTTTATGGCACCTTCCTGGGGCACTCTGATCAAAGTATTTCAATGTAAGATTTCCATGCAATTCATATGCTGTCACATTTTAAGTTCACTGGTATACAAATAAAATAAGATTCCAAATTTAGCATTCTGTAGTGCACACACAAGGTAAAAAAGCAGGATTAATCCCTTGAGGAAAAACCATACATAGAGAATTAATCAGTAAAGCTAAACATGCTCTGGATGGACTGAAGAGACGTTAAAAAACAAAAGAAAATACAGAAAAATATCTCCCAGGAAGAGCAGGAATATTTTAAAAAACAAATGTTTCCTTTCCAAAATATGTGTTGGGTGCTTCAATCTAAGGATCGTTTTGTTTTTTTTTTGCTTCAAATTAAAGGATATCTGGTTATGGACACAGAAGTTTTCTAAATTATTACCTGAAAATTATGGGAGTAATTTGAAGAAAGATTATGTTAAGAATTGTCTTTCTCTGTATTCCAAGAAGAAAGTGCCACAAAATATAGGTAAGCAAGCCCACACCACACACCATACAAAACAAGTATCTCACCTTCAAGGGCCTTGGTATCATTTTTAAAAACTTCTTGCCGTGTTCTGTGTAACAACTTAAAAAGCTTCAAAACCTGCCAATACAACATCAATAGAATTAATTTATTTGCTAGCAGGATTGTTAGTTAAAATGAACATGTTACAAGTGAAAATGTTTCGGTTGAAATTTCATGTTCTTTCCATTTAGTACAGAATTTGATACGGAATTAGTATCTAAGAGGCTTTACTTAAATTCCTGATTAAAACACTTGCAACCAAAGCAGATGTGATGTCATCAAAATCTTAGACATGTCTACATATTTCAAATTACCCTAAGATGCTAACACAATCCTAAATAATTATTTGGCATGATGGCAATAGAATCCTGAAAGTACATGGACATAAGCATTATTTATTGTGCCAATGTCAAACAAACCCAACAGAACTGGAATAACTAAAAGTCAAGTTTCCTGAAGGCATTAAGGTTACATCAGTGGATATTCTCCAGCAAGTGAAAAAGGTAGAAAAAGAAATGGCTGAAGTACTCTTACATAAAAATCTTCTACGGGTGGTGTGACAAAACCAATGCAAAGTCCTTCCCTTAAATACAACTGCCAGGTCGGCAAATGAACTACAGTAAAAGCAAACACTCAGAAAACTAGGATTTACAGTGTAGAGAAGACACACCTGAATATGTATGAAAAGCAAACCCCCTGAAAATCACAGCTCGTACTCATGTGGTTTTGGTTGATCATTCATACAGACTGTAACGAATTACAGAAATCCTCAAATCCTTATGACACCTTTTTGGTTTTTGCTACAGAATGAAAAGAATCTCTGAGAGGCACCAGAAAAACATGATCTTGATAACAATATGCCTTTTGAAGCTCCTCCTAGCACTTCCTATCATGTTTTGGCATCTCTAGAGGGCACAATTCCAGCCACTTAATAATAATCTCAAATTGTTTTCTCACGATTAGTATTCCAAATATTTTTAGAAGGATATAGAAGAAACACAGGGCTGTAACTCGGAAAAAACTCAGCAAATGAACAGAGCCACGTTGCCTTTAACTGCACCATTCCCTAGATGGGTGAATCTGTAGAAGGCAAACTTACAGAATTAAAACACAACAAATAAACTTCATGCTTTGCAGATATTTTAACATCCTAAAATTTTTCTACTCCATAATATATATGCCATCTCTGGAAACAGCAAGTTAACATTACAAGTGGTTTTAAGTTGAACACATGTATGGTAAAACTTGAAGTTTTGAATGTTTATTTTGAATAATTTGATGAGCCATTTCAGGCATCTTCCTACCCTTACTGCAGTCTACAGCTTCCTCCCGAGGGGAGAAGAGGAGGGGCAGGCACTGATCTCCTCCCTCTGGTATCCAGTGACAGGACCCAAGGGAATGGCCTGAAGCTGTGTCAGGGGACACTCAGCTATCAGGAGAAGGTTCTTCACCAGAGGGTGATGGGCACTGGAACAGGCTCTCCGGGGAAGTGGTCACACCACCAGCCTGGCAGAGTTCAGGAAGCTTTTGCACAACTCTCCCAGGCACTGGGTGTGACTCCTGGAGATGGTGCCGTGCAGGACCAGGAGCCGGGCTCCATCATTTCTGTGGTTCCCTTCCAACACACGATATTCTCTAGTTCAATTTCTGCAACCCCCCCCCGGAAACTTTTCACCACCCCAGGCACACAGCAGCTGTATTAGACGGCCTTGATCAAAATCCATTAATGCACACATCTCTGACCTCTACAGCTCTAACAGAGAGCTCTGTGAATACCTGTCCACTGTACTCCCAAAACTACGCTTCAAGACACTTCTGAAAGAGGTACCGACATTACACCGTAGTAACGAAAGGGTTTATTAATTCCTAGGTCCTTTTTTCCCCCATCTTACTCTCACGAGACATGCTTTTGATGTATTTTAACCTCTGCTTATCGCATCTCGCTTCCTTTTCCCGTAACGGCCTTTCCGTGCAAACCGCTACTATGTTTTACCAAGTTTTCTGTCCTTCTTGTCCTGAAACTCTATGTCTTTTGGCTCTACCAAAGCTACAAAGCTCCAGCCTCCCAGCACGGACAGAATGTGTGTGTATGTGTGTGTCACTCGCCTGCCCGCGGCTCCCCATGGCGCCCGCCGCCCGCACCGTCCCACCGCCGGAAGTGCCGCGCCGGAAGTGACGGCGCGGGACCAGCCAAGCACTCCCGGGCCGCGCGGCTGCCGGTGCATCCAGCAATGCTGTCCCCCGGGCGCCGCCCGCCGCCGTTCCGAGCAGCCTTGGTGCCCCCGCCCCGCTGACACCGGCCGGCGGGCCTTACGCGGCTTTCCCAGACCCACGGAAGGGACATCCAGCTCAGCATGGAACGGACCACTTATCTGGCTTATCTGGTCCAGTCTCAGCCAGGGATATCCCAGAGCACATGGCACAGGATTGTGTCCAGACAGTTCTACCCCTATTGGGGAAGACTCCACAACTTCTCTGGACAAGCTGCTCCAGTGCCCGCTCACCCGCACAGTAAAGAAGTTCTTCCTCGTGTTCACAGAAACTTCCTGTGCATCGGTTTCTGCCCACTGCCTCTTGTCCTGTTGCTGGGCACCACTGAGAAGAGCCTGGCTCCTCTGACACCCTTCCTTCGCACGCTGACAGACATTGATGGGGTCTCATCTCAGTTGTCTCTAAGCTAATCAGGCCCAGCTCCCCGAGCTTTTCCTCGAAAGAGAGCTGCTCCAGTCCATCTTCCCTGCCCTCTGCTATACCCACTCCAGGAGCTCCATGTCTGTCTTGCATGGAGGAGGCCAGAGGTGGACACAGCACTCCAGACATGCCTCACCAGGGTTGAGTAGAGGGGCAGGATCATCTTCCTTGACCAGCAGGCAATGCTCTTCCTAATGCACCCCAGGATCCCACTGGCCTTCTTGGCTATCCAAACAGTGCCAATCCTTGGTACGCCAGGGTCTGGCAAGAGGCTGCCTGTGCCTGCAGGAGGAGGGTCCATAGCAGGACAGGGCTGCCCACAGGCTCCTTGGTCCGCTGGAGCTGTCAGTGGCCCAGGGACCCCTGCCCACCAAGGGGAGCCGCAGTGGGATGAGGGGCTGCTCCCTGTCCAGCACAACCTGCCAGAGTCTGCAGATCACTGCCCAGCATAGCACAAAGACCAGTGTGTTCTACTTCCTCTGAAAAAAAAAAAAAAAAAAAGAAAAAAAAATTGTTTCAAAACTGGACAGCCATCAGTTTCTGTGCAATACCTACAACGGCCAATAAATGATGATGTTTGCTGCTGCTGCTTCAAATCAGGTTTTGTTTTGCCAGACTGTTTTCTTGCTCTTGCAGTTAGAACAGGCAACAGCAGTTCAGAATCCTTCCTTATCTGGGCTGCCTTCTTCTTTCCCAGTTTTTTTCCATTTTTTTCACCACTTCAGAAGAAAAGCTTTGGTTACAGTTCCTAGTTTCTGTGCTTATTGGTAGTATCTCTGGATGTCTCCACTTTCTAGGTACCCAGCTGTACCTAGAAGAGGCCAGCTGCACTTTTCAAGGACACTTTTGGTTCCCAGGATCAAAGCTGCCAAGCTGGCAGACTTTTTTTCTGCTGGCAGGCATTTCTTTATGTTCAGTCATTTCTCCTTCCTAGTCAGGTCACTTTGATGGCTGCTCACATCAAGTTCCTCACGGCCCTGGCTTGCCTTACGCACACCCTGACCAGCTCAGACTTGGCCAGGCCCCATCATGGCCACACCTGGTACATCTGTAAAACTGAATTGCCGTTCTCTTGAAAAACAAACAAGCTTATGGTTCGCTAACCCACCATTCATAAGGATCCTAAAGGCAGCATAAGGATTTTCTGTATAATCAGCTTTACTGCTCACTAGACCTCCAGCTTCAATACACAGTCTGTTTAATCGTTCAGCTGCAATTACATTACCCCCTTGGAAAAGAGGGTCTAATTCATTCATTGTTTTATTCAAAATAATATAAAAGTTTCTGCTTACATGGTGAGACAAAAATATATGCTGAAGTCCACTATATAAAAAAAAGTTTTTTGCTTTTTCAGAGAAACTTCTAAACTTGTTTCTTTATGTCTTTTCTTAACACATAAATATGCTTTCTAGACTAACTCCATGATAACCTGTGGAACTACTTAAAATATATTACCATATAATATGGATCCTAATTAAGTATTTTATGTTAAACTCCTGAGTCTGTCTAGCTAGTAATATCAGATCTTCTATTCTTTCACAAAATACATTTAATTCTTGAGAAAATGGGGGAATAAAATTAATCATATATATGCTGAGTAACTATGGTTAGACAACAATATAATTCAAAGCAATTTGTCCCTGAAGCACTTCTTTTAATGGTCATAAAGTTCCAATACCACTAGTAGGATATACACCTGTCAAAATATCTTAGTTCAGAACCATCATCTAAGGAAGAGAAAAAAAATTCATTGTTTAATATGCTTTATCGGAGGTTTCTTTTAGGGTATTTCATGATAAACTATTT
Organism: Prinia subflava; assembly: GCF_021018805.1. Taxonomy (NCBI): domain Eukaryota; kingdom Metazoa; phylum Chordata; class Aves; order Passeriformes; family Cisticolidae; genus Prinia; species Prinia subflava. Next base: position 55,255,526 of record NC_086283.1, read on the forward strand.
TAGAGTTACTACCAGAAATATGTGACAAATTCTGCTCTTTTTGTAACATGTTTAGGTAACCAGCTGCAGAACCATATACAGTTTAAGCCACTTAGCAGTATTTATTCCCTTCCTCCCTCCAAAATGCTTTCCTGTAATATTTTTGTCTAGAGACAAATATATAAAAATGACTATTTATATATTCCCAAAAGACTATACTATCCTGCTAGACAAATCTTCAGGGAAATCAATCTATTTTATTTGTGAAGTTTAGAGAATCATAGAATCTGGAATGGTCTGGGCTGGAAAGGACATTAAACATCATCTAGTTCCAATGCCCCTTCAGTGGGTAGGGACACCTTTCACTAGACCGCGTTGCTCAGAGCTCCATCCAGCCTGGCTTTGAACACTGCCAGGGATGGGGCACCCACAACTTCTCTGGGCAGCCTGTTCCAGTGCCTCAGCATGCTCACAGTAAAGAACATCTTCCTCACATCCAATTAAAACCTCCAGTTTCGCAGTTTAAAGCCATTCCTCCTTGTCCTGTCACTACATGCCATTGCAAAAAGTCTCTCTCCATCTTTCCTGTAGGCTTGCAAGGCTGCAGTTACGTCATTCTGAACTGTTTTCTTTTCAAGGGTGAACAATTCCAATTCTCTCACCCTTTTCTCATAGCAGAGGTGCTCCATCCCTCTGATCATCCTGGTGGCCTCCTCTGGACTCACTCCAGCAGTTCCATGTCCTTCCTGTGCTGGGAGCCCAGAGCTGGATGCAGGGTTCCAGGTGGGGTCTCAGCAGAGCAGAGCAGAGGGGCAGAATCCCCTCCCTCCCCTGCTGCCTACGCTGCTTTGGATGCAGCCAGGACACGTTTGGCTTTCTGGGCTGGGAGTGCCCATGGCTGGGTCATGTCCAGCCTCTCACCCAGCCGCACCCTCAAGCCCTTCTCCCCAGGGCTGCTCTCAATATCCCAGCCTTCTTGATAGCACCGGTGGTCCCGGCCCAGGTGCAGAACCTTGTACTTGGTCTTATTAAACTGCATGAAAATGAAGCTTTGTTGTTACTCTTTAAGGTTTATGATTTTTTCCCCCTACTTTCTCATTTCTCCTATTTCATGACTGGTGTCATATATAAAAAGCATTTACAACTAGATGTATAGCTGTGTAACTTTGTGCTGCCCTCTGTGAACTATTGCTTGGCCATATTGATTTGTTTCATGGTTACGAAATTACTTATGTAATTACTTACTTATGTGCAGAAGGGCTAGCACACCTGCCCTTCTGCAGGATCCTGATTCCAGGAGCACCAAACACCTGCAAACTTTGATGGAAAAGCTAACGGAATCCCAGCCTGGTGCAATCTGCAGGAGCTTGTCCCAAGAAATCACACAGATATTTGGGTTGGATTTCATAATTTTGACTACTTCTGCCTGCAACAGCCTCTCCCGGGACTGTACTACTTGTGCACTACTTCTGTACACCGCGGTCTCACTACGTACCGTTGATCCCTGCGCGGACCCTGCAACAGTTCCGCCCAGAGATCCCTCCGCGACTCCCGGTCAGCGAGGGCGCGCCAGTGTGATGGGCGGGAACCAGCCGGTCAATGACAGGCGGCACCGCCAATCAGCCACGCGAACACGGCCAGCTGCCGGTGTTGGCCCAATGAGCGCCGCGGGGGGCGTGGCCGCGGAGAAAGGCGGGGCCGAGGCCGGCGGGAGCCGCGCGGGATCCGCCGCCATGGCTGACGAGATCAGCAAGGCGCAGGCGGCGCGTCCCGGCGGGGACACCATCTTCGGGAAGATCATCCGCAAGGAGATCCCCGCCAACATCATCTACGAGGACGAGCAGGTGCGGGCTGTGCAGGGGCCGGGGGCGCCGCGAAGGCGCCCGGGAGTGCGGCGGGGCGGGCGGGGCGTCCCCGCTCCTTCTGCACCGACCCTGCTCCTTCTGCGCCGTCCCTGGAGCTGCGTCGGGCTCCCTGCCAAGGGTCGAGAGTTCTCACAGCTGGTGTAGGAGGGTAGCCGTGAAACCTTTGCCACACGCAGGCAGCCTCCTTGCGGGTTCCGAGCAGAGCACCACGACTGTGTGCTTTTGCAGGTCCGGATGTTCCTCTCCGTAGCCTTACGGAGGTTATGCAGTTCTGCCTGCTGGGCTTTGGCAGTGAACCTCCGAGAGGCTCACAGCATGTTAGGACCGAAGTGAAATAATTAGCTTTAGAAGAAATGCAGCCGTTATTCCCCAAATGTGAACTAACTAGTATTTAGTATAAGATCTCCTGCAGTTCTCCCCCCCCCCCGCCCTTCAGATTGAATTACAGGAGCCCCATTAACAGGGGCTTTTGCTTTTGAAATAAGGGATTATTCTCAGTGTGCAGTGCAGACTCGGTGTAAGAATAGAGTTTGTCAGATTGTTGCAGTTGCCATCTGCCCTGAAGTATACTGGAAATGTTCGCTGCATTCTGAAAGTCATGCTTACGTTACTGTTCTATGTTTGTGTGAAGGTGTGTGTTCTTTCTCTACCCGGGTCAAACCAGTATGAGTTTTTTTTCTTAGCTGCAGCAGAGTAAGATGAGCACTGCTTGATTAAGAATCAGGCCATTGACTTCACTGAGCGTATAACTCACTTTGACAGCCATTTGTGCAGAGTATTTTCTGCAAGAGTCATTACCTGCAGTGCCTCACCTGATTTTTACTTCAAAGTGCAGAGAAACGTAGAACTTCTAGATTTCAGTTGACTAGTGGGTGATCTTCAATTAATTTTGTTGACTTTATGGAGGTCTTTTTAGAGGTGGCTGGAAGTGTTAAAAGGAGAAGGTTGAGGAAAGCCATTAATCAATAACTGACCTTCAGAGAATGGGAAATACTGAAAAGTACAAAGTCTCTATGGAATTATGCCTTATCATTGTTTCTCCAGTTGAATCTAAACTTGCTGAAATTAAGTTTAGTTTCCCATGCACTCATGAATTTCTGCGGTGGTACTTTTTCTTTATTGCTACTTCTGCTTTCTGTACCATAGAAAACTATTTACTTCCAATCTTTTGCTCCTTAAATTCTTTGACACAGTTTGGCCATTTGCATTCTGCCCCTATGGGACTACGTAGAATAGAAAAGCTACTTATAAAATGGTCAGCTCTAAGTATGATTTGTTTAATTGGGTGAAAATTAGTTTTATTCATCAGTTATTTACTTACTGCCCTTCCCTGTTTGGAAGAAATAAGCAGTTCATCAGAAATTCAAAACTGGGCATTATCTTCTTAAAGGTACCTTAGAACCAGACAGATTTGGTGTATAAAAGATAAAAAGTATAAAAGATTGATGCAAGTTGAGTTCGGGCTTTTCACCAACTTTACTCTTGACAAAAGCCACATTTCTTCTCATAATAAAATAGCAGTATAGTTGCAAAGAAAATTAACATTGATTCACAAAGAAAAGTGAATAGGAAATAAATATTTTGAGGAATCTAGGTATGTATTTTTAAGTATCCACTGTCTGTGACATAATCAATAGCTACCAGGTGTTTTGCTGTTCAACGTGATGGGTAAGTCAGAGATATCCTTGGACTAATGGTGGCAGAGTGCCTCCTGTGCATCTCTGTGAGGTTCCAGTAGCAAGTACCAGTTCTGTGGTTGGCCATTTGTACAAAGAGACATAACTTCATTTTCTCTTGCCTGTTGGCAGGTTCCTAATTTGAGATTTAGGTGGTGCATCCAGTGTCTGATTGAAATTTTGGTATTTAGTCAAGATTCAGCTAGTCACTACAGCCAGATGTTCGTATCTCAAAAGTGATGCTTTTCTCTCAATTTGAGAATGTCTGAACCAAAGCTAGTGTTAATGCATTACTCTGAAATACTTGGTGCCATTGAAAATAGAAGTTTAATGTGGCCTCAGTCACATAACTTCAGGATCTTTGGAACTGCCATGCTGTCTTTGACCCAGGAAGTGTGCAGGCATAACTGGAAGATGATTAGGAACTCTTTGCCATTTATTTTATGAAACACGGCGCTGATTAAGAAAAATAAATAAGCATAAATGTACTTTCTATATGCATACACGCCAACAGCTCTACTAGTTGTTATGCATATACTGCAATAATAAATCTTGAACCTGATTGCATACTGCTTTGCTGAGAAGGCTGTAGCTTTTAAACAGTACTTTACAGAGTAGTGGCTTTTTTCAGCAGACCTTGGTAAGTAGTGTTTTTGTTTAGAAATTAAGGGATGTAGAGTAATATATCACTCAAGAAAAATTAACATCTTTGCTTATGTTTGGGGTAGCTGGCAATCTGCTGAAGTATGTATGTAGTGGGGCATATTGATTACTGAACTCTTAACCTTTCTCCGAAGCAAATTATATTTTATCTGTTTCCTGTTCCTCCAGTGCCTTGCGTTCCATGATATTTCACCGCAAGCTCCAACACATTTCTTAGTGATTCCTAAGAAGCCAATTGTCAGGTTGTCTGAAGCAGAAGATTCTGATGAATCTGTAAGTACTCTAAAGGTTTTCTGTACACCAAACTGTGCTTCTCATTCCTTCATAATGTACTAGGCTGTCCCCCTTTTCCTCTTGACATTTCAAGGAGACAAGGTAGTTTTCCGATACTATAATCCTTGTCCTCTAGCTTAAAAAGATAATGGAGTTATGGTTTTCCAGTAAAATTAGACAGAGAAAGCAAAATACATCTGTGTATTTTCCATGCAAAATGAATTGATATTTGTTATTTTATAATCCTGATGTCTGTTTTCACTGTTTGCACGCAATAGTACATACTCTAACATGGACTTGGGGGCTTTTAGCAGGTCAGAGGTGAAGAAAAGGAAAGTTAGCTGAGAGATGCTGAATATTTCATTTGTAACTAAAAACATCAAGTTCAAAGGTTTTGTAAACTTTACATGGTAAGATAAAGTTTCTTTTCGACCAGAATGATATATGTTGGCTGAAGAACTAGTGGGGGATTTAACCATGAAGTAAACTTAGCTTCTGTAACACTTCTGTAGTCTGTTGCAGCCTGGCTTGAAAAAAATCAGTAGTTCTATTTTCCCCCTATATTGAGCACAGCCAGTCTTTATAGCTTTTCTTGGAAAGTGTCAGTTGCAGGCAGGCAACAATTTGAATAGCAGTGCCTGAATTTCTGAGAATTAACTTACTGGCTTATTGGTTCTCTGCCCTCATTCCTTCCCTTCCTGCCCTTTCCCCTTTTTTGTGTGTTTTGTGTTTGTTGTTTTTTCTTTTTTTTTTTTTTTTCTCCTCCAGCTTCTCGGGCACTTAATGATTGTTGGCAAGAAGTGTGCTGCTGACCTGGGCCTGACCAATGGATTCCGGATGGTTGTGAACGAAGGGCCTGAGGGTGGGCAGTCTGTCTATCACGTGCATCTCCATGTCCTGGGTGGCCGCCAGCTGGGCTGGCCTCCTGGCTAATACTTGCACACCATGGAGTTAACTGCATGCATACGAGTTACCACCGAATAGATATAATGTGCTGTCCATCAGTCTAGCCACTGTTAGTGTATTGTTTTTTTTTAATGTGTGTCTACAGAGGGAAATAAATGCTCTGAACAACATTCGCACAATAAAGACTAAGCATGTGGGAGTTGTCTCTGTCTGGTGTGCCTTACTGATGGAAACGCTTTTGAAAGTGTTAAAATTAGTTTCTCTGGAGTTTAAAGCACGAAACTTTTTTGGTCTGCTAACAGGTCTTCTGTAGGTACTGATTTGCCGAGGCATACTAAACCTAAAGGTGCAGTTTTTAAAATGTCAGATACTGAGTTTGAAGTAACACTTCCTAGGTAGGAAAATTTGCATTCTTTTGTCCAGTCTTTTTGTGCCATGCTGTCCATGTGAACCCATGGAGTTCTTATTAGACTTTCATATCTTCTGGAAAGAAATCTTCTAAGCTTTTTGAATGTGGCGTGTAAATATTTGGAAAGCCAGCGTAGGCTGCTGCTAAAACTTCTTTAAAAAGTGAAATTCCAAACATGCTGTGCAAGGGCTGTGTCAGTACAGTGCAGTATGTTGGGAACAGACATTCTAAGGCTTCATTTTTCCTGTGAGAATGGGTAAAACAATAGTCTCAATGGCAGCTGCTATAGTTCCATACCACACATATATATCTTTTAGATTCCAAATTTTAGTAAACAGATCTTACCTTTCAGTTAGTAGTACTTTTTCTGTGTTGCTGCATACAGTTGTTCATGCAACACAGTCATCAGATCTCCAAGACAATAAATTTTCTTCAAGTTAGGTTTCACACACGTCTACCACACACACAGATGTGTCTGCCAGTGTAAATATAGAACAGCTGTTCTTTCTGATAAAATTAGGTCACAATCAACTAGTTTTTGTGATGAAAGATACCTAAAAGCCTCAGATGCTTTGATAAAAGCTGGTTACTTGTGAGTGTCAAAAGTGTTAAAAAAATGTGGGGTGTGCGTGAAAGGTGTACAGGTAAAAGCAGTGAATTGTGTTTTCTGTTCAGCTAAAACGTGCAAGTTTGGTAAACCCATTTGAGTTCATTCAGCCAGAAAATATTCTGTAAGTACTTGCGAATGTTCTGAGCTTTCAGAGTTCTACACTAAGACAACTTAAACAGGAAAATCACCTAGTGCTTCTGAAGGACATTGGTCTATAATTGAGTTAGGAATAAACACATGGTTCTGTAGTAGTAGCATAATGGCTCTTCTCCTGTGTGTGACTTGTGTGGAAGTGAAGAAGAAAACCCCACAGTCTCCAGAGGTGCAGCATCCCTGAGAGAAGCTGAACACGTGTCACAAGAACAAAGTATCAGTAGAAGACACCGGAGCTGCAGTAAAGGTTTGTGACTGGGAAACTGGCTATCAGAACAAGTTCAAGGAGGGCCCTTGAGGACAGTGAGATGAAATGTTGGCATCCGAATGTGGGGAAGGTCATCTGGTGTGTGTTTACTGCTTTGATTCCTAATTTCTGTTGTGTCCTTTTTACCAACACTGGCATATGTGATTTGAAGTGTGGCTGGTGAAGTTTTCACTCCTGAACCCTGTATGAAAGTAACCCAGTAAAACTGCTGTTGCTTCTTGAAATCTTGGAGGTGTACTTGCAGATACATGTGCTTCGGGAAGGTGGGAAGACTTCCAAGTGAGGGCAGAGCCATTAATCTTACAAAGGTAGCCATGAGGCCAGCTTGCTAACTAATTCAACTGTGCTTAGGTTTCAGATGAGTACCTTCTGGATTGATGCTCAAATGATGAGTAGCTGTGAGACCTGTCAGAAAATGGTGTACTCAATGTGGGAAAAATAAGAAAAATTTTTTCCTAATTTGTGCATGTAGGAAATGGGAAAACTGGGCATTAGCTGGCATCTTCTACCTTTCAAACCCCCCTGCCAGTTTATTGCTAAAAGGCAGACCAGCCTTCTTGTCATCAATTTTCTTCTGCTTGCTTTGCTTTTACTTCTGTGGTGAGGTGATGACTCCAGTACAGCTGCTCTGGCCTGTGATTTCTAAGGGCACTTAACAAAGTGAGATGTGTTAACTGCATCACAGGGAGGTAACAAACTTCGTCTTAATAAAAACCAGAGCAATGGACATAAGAAAGTGGAGTTATACTACATATGCTTTCACTCTACATTAGTGATAGATCTGGAACACCCAGTGGAAGATCTTGATCTCTCAAGTAGTCAAATGTTGAATGAGAAAAGCCTGGGAGCAGTCCAAGGATTTCACCTTTATATAATGTTCATGGGCTGAAGGTAGAAACAATTTACCTGACCGAAGAACAGGCTGATGTATAGTCTGTGTCCACTTAATGGAATGCTTAAGATGGGACAACATCTATTGTTAAACTCCGCAAACTCCCTGAGGTTCTTGAACCAGTTTATCAGAGATAGTAATGGAGTAGAGTGTGGAAGCAATGGGGAATTTTAATGTAGCTTGTCATTTCAGGAGGGCTGCATTATTACTGTAAGCTGTAGTGATCTCTGGTGGAATTTGTGTCTAATCTTCCAGATAATACCACTGTTACATCACTCTTAATCAGAGACAACCTGACAGAGATAGAGAGCTACACTGCATGTGTGAAATTTATGTCCGTTTTTAAAGTGTCACATACTGAGTTTGAAGTAACACTTCCTAGGTGTGAAAGTTTGCATTCTTTTGCATTCTTTTGTCCAGTCTTCTTGTGCCATGCTGTCCACATTAACCCATGAACTTCTTGAAAATGACAGTAACGATTGCACGTTTGGACAAGTCATCCTGACTGAGGCTGCAGTTATGTTTGCCTTTCTGTTTGCTTTTTTCTTGTGTTAGAACTCATTTTTGTAGACTACACTCAATTTTTGTGGAACTTCTCATGAGCAGTGTGTTGATATTTGATTGTTTGTGTTGGTATGGATTTAAATACAAAGTTCTGTCTTGATTTATTTTCTGCTCCAGTTACTGGGGGGAAAAACAGCCATTGTAACAATTTCTTTTACTTTGTAACAGATAGGAAATGTCTGGTAAACTAGGCAAAATTTTCTTGTTTTATTGTAATTTGCAGTTATTTTCTTTAATTTTGAGAAACTTCTTGTACTCCAGCTAGTTCACAGCTGAGCTTCAAAGAACTGGGGGAAAATCAAAATCTAGGCTAATGGTGTTCGGCAGAGCAGTTTGCCAATTTTGGACATTTGGAATGTGCCCTATACCTATCTGTCATCAAGGATTGCAGGAGGAAATGTGGTTTTTCTTTGGACCGTGATGTGGTTACACACAACACTTGGGTAGTTACAGGGCTGCCAGGTGAGAGAAACAACTTGGACCTGAGTCTAAAATTCAGTCTTCAAAGTAGAAGTTGAAGAGAGAGTGATGATTTAAGGAGGAGTCAGTGCTTTAGTAACTGGGTTAGGACCATGACTCTGGCGATAGGAAAGTTGGGAAATACTCCTTTCGAGTGTGAAGCTTCAAGACAGCAAATTTCCCTGAGAAAGAGATCTTGAGAGAAAAAACATCTAGAGGTTCTAGAAAAAAGAGACCATCTCTTCTCTTCTTGTGCTAAAACTGTAAAAGAACCAGCAATTCTGCATTCAAAGGATAAAACCCGTAAGTATTCACCAGTGAAGGTGTTCTGTATGTTGGAAACCTAGCAACACCTATGAAAATTGTTTACGTGATGGTCTTGGAGGTCATTTCCGATCTTGATGAATCTGTGATTTTGGCATGTCACAGAGTAGATGGGAGCATGGTTAATTTGGTCTTGCTAAACTTGCTGAAAACAGTCTCAATGGAGAGAATGCTTTTAGGATGTGAAGGATAAAGGGACAAAAACAGGCTGGAGCTGTAGTTGCTGACCCCTTTTTTTGTGAAGGATTTGTACTACTGGTTTGGCTGAAGGTCAAGGACCAGTCAGTCTCTTACAACCACTTCAGTATCAGAGAAGGCAGTTGAGAATAATTATACTTCAAATCAATCAGGTATTTTTATTTTGTTGTCGTGGTAGCTGTACCTCTGTCAGATTTTCATTGAGCAGAATCATAGAATATCCTGAGTTCAAAAGGACCCATCAGGATCATGGACTCCTGGTACTGTGCAGGACACCCCAAGAATCACCCCATGTACCTGAGAGCATTGTCCAAATGCTTCTTGAACTAGACAGGCTTGGTGCTGTGACTACTTTTTGAGGAACCTTTTCCAGTGCCCAGCCACTGTCTTGGTGAAAGACCTTTTCCTGGTATCCAGCCTAAATCTTTCCTGACTCAGCTTCATGCCAAATCCTCAGGACCAGTCACTGATCATGAGAGTGAAGGGATCGGTCCCTACCCCTCTGTTTCGCCCTGTGGGGATGTTGAAGACCTCAGTGAGGTCTCCCTTCAGTCTCCTCCAGGCTGAATAGACCGAGTGACCTCATATGGCATCCTTTCCAGACCCTTCATCCTGCTTGTGGCCCTGCTTGGAATGCTCTCCAACAGCTTCATGCCTTTTTCATATTGTGGCACTCAAAACTGCCCCAGCACTCAAGGTGAGGCTCTGCAGAGCAGAGTGGGACAATCCCCTCTCTTGCCTGGCTGGTGATGCTGTGCCTGATGCATCCCAGGGCAGGGTTGCCCCTCCTCGCTGCCAGAGCACTGCTGGCCCATGTTCAACTTGCCCTCAGCCAGGACCCCCAGGTCCCTTTGTGCAACACTGCTCTCCAGCTTCTTGTTCTGAGGTCTGTCCATATACCCAGGGTTGCCCCATCCCAGGTGCAGAATATGGAACTTGCCCTTGAAAAACTTCGTATGGCTGCTGATTGCCCAGCCTTCTGATTTGTCAAGGTGTCTCTGCAGGGCCTCCCTCTGTACTTGAGGGAGTTGACAGCTCCTCCCAATTTAGTGTTGTTGGCAAACTTACTTAATATTTCTTTGAGTCCTGTATCCGAGATATTTATGAAGATTTTGAAGAGAAGCGAGCCTATTGAATTTTGTCACTGTATCACTCTGTTACTGTGAAGAAGATAATAAATTTTCTAGAAACATAATAAAACACCATACTAATGTTTGAAAGATGGAAGTATGAAATGTTTGAAATATGTGGAAAATTCCCATCCTTCTGTGCCATAGATGAGAAGGAGAGCATTCTGCCTTGCTTGTGGCTTATGTTTTGTAGAAAGCTCTAAAGGGCCCCAGAGTTGTATCCTGTTGCAAAATAGGAACAGGTCTGTCAGTTCGTTCATGAAATACACATTTGCCTTAGGTACTTTATTCTTCTCTGAGACTGCCAGTCTTTAAATGGTGTTTTACATAAGAAGGTTAGATCAATACTATCGGACAATATCAGCTAGCACTTTTGAGGCATCTGGTTGGACCCACAGACTTTAGTCTCTTACAAGTTCATTTATCCTTACAGACTGGGGGATACTGCTTTATATCCTTGTTCTTCTGTTTTATTCTTATAGTAAGATCTAAACTACAGTGTGTGGCATGTGTGAAATAGCAATTCCAGAAGCAAAATTTCAGGAAGAAAATATCTAGGGGGAAACCGAGAAGGAGAAGTTATAGGAAAAATATTCTTTTTTTTTTTTTTTTTTTTGCATGGCATTGCATATTTCTGATGTTTTTCTCTCTGGGTACTGTGCTAAGTGCTCAGGTGTAGGAATCTGGAAGTGAAGTTGTGTAGCTCCTGAGAATGGTTGCTCCTCCATGGTTTAGCTCCATGCTAGGTAGGGTCTCCCCCTGTCAAATAACTTGTTGGCAAGCCAAGGGAACCTCATCAAATGCCTTGATTTGCATCAGAGCTTATCCACCTGTCCATAACATTTCTGTACTCTTGTACAGAGGTGAGGTTTCAATGAGCTATTGTGACAAACCTAACATCGCAATACCTGCATAGGTCTTCCTTTCTGTCATCTGTTGATTGGAACGCATTCAGTGATTAAGTTGCAAGTTGTGTTGCTACTTATTAATAATATTAGTTCTTTTTTTGTCATAATATTTTCTGGAAAAGGATTTAGCTTGATTTAATTTTTAGTCTAAAAGCTATACCCCATAAATTGTGTCTGGTTCTTAGTTTAGTTTAGAACAGTTTGATTTATGCTTGATGGAATTAATCAGCTCATTACTACCTTTTTTGTAGATAGAAAATCCTCATTTGATTCTTAATATTGTGGGGTTTTCTGTCATTTAGCAGCACAGCAGCATACACCAAATTACTTCTGGTTTTGTTCACAGTAGAGAAAAACCATGCATTTGCTTTTCCAGCTGTAACATGACAACATCTGAGTTTTGAATCAGAAGATGTGAAGTGAGAGTCATGGTACACTTCACTTTCTGCTCTGAGGCACCTTGTTGATTTCATCTTGGTCCCTCTGGAGACTCCACTTATCATTAAGTCATAAGCTAGCCTCGGGCCTTCCTCTGTTATTTCTGCACAAACAGAATGGAATTTCAGCATCATGGCCAAACAAGATGCATTGGACTGTATCCAGTGGTTAGAATGCTCATTTATATTCAGTGAAGCTTAGCTTGGAGAAATGTGGAAAATACTGTCACTCTGGTCCCAGAAGATGAGTTGAACACTAACATGATGATCAGGCTAATGTTTTGCAGAGGAAGATGGGAACAACAAGAGGGTAGAATTATATTCCTGTATTTGAAACTCAAGTCCTCTATCTCATAGTAATGGCATTTGGGATGGAATATGGTGACTGTTTTAAGTGCAAAACATAGGATGTAGGGGTAGAATTTTTTTGATAATTAGTATTTTCCTTCAGACAGCTTTTCAGAAGAAAAGATTCTGACTGTGTGTGTGTCCTGATCTTGCTGCGGCAATGGCATGTGATGTCTGAATTTGTAAGTTATGCTGTAATCAAACTTGCCCTCTTTGAAAAAATACAGCTAAAGACAGACCTTTTTGGAGATAACCAGATAAAATAAATTGGTTCCTTGAACATTTAAGCACATTTTGTGTGTCAATGGTGGTGTTCTGTCTGGGGTTTTTGGACATGGGTGAGCTACACATCTCTCTCATTACTATCATTATCCTCAGACTTGAAAGAGTGGTCATGCGTGTTGCAGAAACCATTTGCTTAAGTAGAAGAGTGTCCTTTTTACTGCAGAGAAATAAAAAATGTTTATGAAATTCTTTCAGACCTTTACAGCAGCACATTTACCTTTGTAAGAGGTTTTATCTTAGATTGGTTATAATTACTACTTCTTCATCTTCTTCAGTATGCTAAGAAAATGGTTACCTGAGTTTGTCCATGCATTATTTCTGGAAAAGAGAAAAGGTAGCAGAATAATGATTCTTGTCTTTAGAAGAACAGACTTAAACTTCTTGAGTCAGCTTGTAGATGAGATCCCAGGAGAGGTAGCTGTGGAGAGGACTAAGACAGCTTTTTGATTGTCAAGCATAGCCTCTTTCAGGCATAGTAACAGCATTCTGAAGTTCACAGACTGAGGGGATGTGTCAGGGGGTCCACATGGTTGAATGGGCAGCTCTGACTGAACTCAGGTACCAAAAGCTCTTGTACACCAGTGGAAGTGGGGATGAGCTGCATGAAAGAAAGATTACTCATGTCGTGCAGAAGAGCCAAACTCAGCTGGAACTGAAATTTGTGGTAGATGAGGAGGGCAGCAAGGGCTGTTACAGCTGCCTAAGCAGGAAGAGCAGTCTAAGGAACATGTAGACCTGCTGAAAAGATGAGGTGGTAGATCTAGAGACACAGGAAATAGAAAAGGCTGAGTAGCATTTTTTTCTCTTTCTTTACTGTTAAGGTCTGCTGTCAGGTCTCCTAAGCCTGTGTACACAGAGGCCAAGTTTGGGCCATGGTAAAGAAAGATTGAGTTAAAGACTTCTATAACAGTCTAGACTTACAGAGAAGGTCATGAGTGAGGTGCATCCAGTGCGGCTAAGGGTACTGGTCAATGTCACTGTGAAACCTTTCTCTGTGACATTCAAAGAGTTAGGATGACTGGATGAACTACATTATGACTAGAAGGTGGCACACATCACAGCTAGCCTGAAGAATGATAGGATGGATTTGGGCAATTTCAAACCTAATTGAAGTCTCCAGGGAGACTTCATTGATCCAGTCTTCCTGGAAATAATTTCTAGGCCCATCAGGTAAAGGTGATTGGGAAAAGCAAGCACAGAGTTACCTGTTCAGATTGTGCCCGACCAACATTGCCTTATACAATGATGTAATTAACAGTGTGGGTGTGGAGAGAAGAAAATACGTGACACAGCCTCTTTGTATCTGAAAGGGAGAAACTTGACTAAATTGGTAGAATTCCAGGCAGGTGGAAAACTGTCTGGACTCATGGGTTCAAAGAGTAGGGGCTCAAACAGTGGCTGGTTAGGCATGACACTCCTCAGGGTTTTGAATTGCTAATGTTTACTTTCTTCATCAGTCGTCTAGAAAATGGGATGGAAGACACCCTCAGGACATTCACAGGTGACATAAAATTGAGAACGGGAATGATTGATAAGCTGGAGGTCAGGATTGGTATTCAGAGGCATGGGAGGTTGAAAGAAAGGCTGATGGGGACCTTTTGAAGTTCAACGAAGGTGCTGAGCCCTGTACCAGTCTCATACAACAGATACACTGGGGATTGACTGGCTGCAAAGTTTTCTTGCAAAGCAGGATTTCAGAAGTCTGGTGGACAAAAAGTTGAAAAAAGGTCAGCAGGATTCCCTTTGGAGCTGTGAAAGCTAAGCCCGCCCTGTGCAGCATTAAGAATGCTTTAATTAGGGAATTCAGTTATCTCCTCAATTCAGCAATCTCCTCAATTCAGCATTTACAAGGTAGTGCCTGGAGTGCTTTGTGTAGCCTGGGCTCAATAGTACAAGAAAGATGCAGACGTACAGGAAAGCATTTAGTGGTGAGCCACTAAGACAGTTGCTGAAATGCACAATATTTAAAGAGAGTCTGAGAAGTTGTGTTGTTTTGTCTTGAAGAAAGAATGGCTTGGAGGGGGCTGTATCTTTCCAGCTTTTTAATGGGTGGTTGTAGGGAATTCAGGCTTCTGAAGGTGCAGAGGGAAAGGGTAAGAATCACTGAGCTGATGTTGCACCAGGTGAAACTCTGGGTAGGAATATTAGGAAAGATTTCACAGTGAGGAGCACTGGAGAAGATTGCTTAGAGAGGCTGTGGAGACTGGAGATGCTCAAAGTTTGACTAGACAAGACAGAGCAATGTTAACTGTCTTAAAAGTTGGCTCTCATCTGAACAGAAATGAGGCTTAGGGAGTCGTCAAAGATCCCTTCCAACATTGTTCTGTGGTTCCATTAGCAGCAGCATAAACATCTTCTAGAAAGAATCAAAATGAAGTGATGGAAAGAAAGCCATAAGGCAAAAACCCAAATAGTCAAAATTATAGAACTGAAAAGAAAAAAGCATGTGAGGAAGAAGAGTTGGTTGTATCTGAAATCCTATAATTTTGAAATTTAAATGCAATAAGGGTTTATATGTCTGTATAGAATTTATGTTAGCCCAAATTAATTATAAATCAATGTCTGGAAACAATCAGAATGTGGAACACATTTCTTGCAAGCACAAAAAAAGAGAAGAGAAATAGATGGAACAAAGGAGAGTTAGAGCTCTTACACAGTTATGATCAGACTGGATTTTCTGTATTGAAAGATGCATGATTGTTTCTTGTTTTGCAGGATATAAATTTTAAAAGAGGCATGGATAATGTGTCCCTACCCCGCTTTGCATTCCCTTGTGGATTGAAGCTATTTTGGGATGTTAATCAGCCACTGTTAATTCCCATGTAAACTCAGAAAAAGCAGAATAATTTGATTAATAAAACAGTTAATAAACTGTCTGGTAGTGCTTACAGACAAACAAGAAGCTGTTCTATAGGAGGTCTGAAGTTCAATCCCCAGACTTATGTTTGTATCTTAGTCCTCTTATGTCTTCATAAAAAAAGTGAAAAATTGCGAAAAAAAGGTGAAAAGTTGTACTTGTTACATACTTGCCAATATTGTAAATCTTACTGCAAAGATTAATGAGGTTCATTTCTTTAGTTGGTACTGTGATGTAACCAAACAGGGAAAATTATCCTCTGTCAACTAGATTTTTCTGTCTTTTGAAGTTATAATACAGGAGGATTGAGGAATTGAAAAATGACAGTATTTTGTGGGCACAAATATTTAAAACCATCTTCATGGCCCTGAAAGAAGTGACCTGCTGCTAATCTAGGCACTTGTGGCCAGACATTAAAATCCTTCCTCTTTTCTCTCCCTAAGCAAAATAAGATATTGATGGCTAGCACTACAATTTTTTAACTAGCTGTGATCAGTCTGAACTTTTTGTTGCTCCCATTTGAAAAACACTGGGATAGATTTAAACCAAATAACTCTAAGTTAGGCTTTCAAAAGGAAATTTTTTAGTAGTGGTTTATCTTAGACTTCTAGAACATTATGAAATGTATCTGATGTGTTTCAAGAGTGATACGATGAAATGAGGTTAAAAAATGGAATAAATTTTAAAAGTTTGATTGATTGTAAAAGGAACAATAAATAACAACAAAATAGAGTGAGAAAAACTATGACAATCAAAAAGTTAATAATATGAAGGATGATGGAAATCAAGAAGGTTAATCTCAAAACAGATAATGGGATAATGAGATGCTGAGAGGAAATCAAATAAATATGGCTTACGGAACATGAATTCAGGTCCGGATGCTGGGTATTCCAGTAAGTATAATTTTAATGTGTATTTTATTGAAGTGTTTTTCAAATGCTCTTAACAGACATTTGCCTTTGTAATTTACACTGGTTTCCAGGGGATCCACATTCCTGAGCACCTGTAAAATATGTCCTATGTGGCTACACCAGGGCATATTAAAATATATAAAAATCATTGCCGTCCCGATTCTAGCGCGCGTTCTGTAACTGAAGTGACCTGGGCTTTGTAAGCAGGTGCCGTGAAGGATGCCGCACCCGGCTATCCACAGCGGAGCGCCCTTGTCCCTTTGTTACGAGCGGCGTGCTGTCGTTCCAGTGGCGGGACCGTGCCTCGGAAGCGCGGGCGGCGTTCCCGAGGCGGCGGCGTTCCCGAGGCGGCGGCGTTCCCGAGGCGGCGGCCGTGCGTGTGGAGCCGGGCGCGGCCACGCGGGGGCAGCCCAGCCCCGCCGTGGGCCCGGCCCCGGCGCGCCCGGCGCTGCGGGCCCAGCGCCACAGCTGTAGCAAAACGAGAGGCGGCGCCGTGGCTTTTAAATGGCTTCTTCCCTGGTCTGCGGACGGCGTTCGCCACTTCAGCGTGGCTTGGAGTGCCTCTTCCCAGAGTTTTAGCTTCTACTTGTCTTGATAGATTCTGAAGGGCTGCAGAGCCCTAGTTTAGGAAAAAAAAAGTCTTGCTGGTGTCCTTGTGCATCGTGCTTTGGGTGCATTTGAAAATTCATTGCAAACATTCATGTTTGTACGAACTTGGTGTTTCTAGAGGGTCCTTTCCAAGAGTTATCAATGTAAGTGCTACAAAGATGGGTCGTGTTTCCTATTTCGAAGGTGGCATGTGTAAAAACTTATCTTCACATCTATTATGTAGCCACTGCAGGGACATAAAACATAGGTGCTTGTGTAATTCTTCACAAGGGAAACCCTACCTTATTTGTCTCATGATTCAGACAAGTTTGCAGATTGTTGCAGTGTATCATTACATTTCTAGAACTGTATGAGAACCTTTAGCGGAAAAAGGCCATTGAAAATCTCTGAGTAATAACTCAAAATAGTTTAACAACCACTTAGCTGTAATTAAATAACAATGCAATCTTTTTTTTTCAGAAATGCTTTGGATTTATGCACAATACTATAAAAGCCCCTACTGAATAATGCTGCAGTCACTTATCATTGACTGAAAACACCATTTTTGTAAAATCATTCTTTAGGTAAATTGCATTTCAGTTTGGAGAGGCATTAAGGTACAAAATGGGGACTGAATGCTGAATGTTGCCAAGGGTATTCTGAATTTCACTGGTTCTTTCATTTTGCTGGGTTGTTTTGAAGTGGTTTTTTTTTTTTGGTTATATGTTTTTCCACTGTAAGAGGGGTTCTTGTATCTGATTCAGTAGCTCCTTCCATATGTTTTCATTTAAACTACAACTGGTGCCATGCATGCCTCAGAAACTTACTGAAGCAGGAACCAATCCTGTGTATGTCACGGACAAACACTTCAATTAACCCAGAGAGCTCACAAGATGAGGTCCTTGAATATTCTCATAGTCAGAGGCACCTGTTTGTTTGCAAGAGCATAATGAGTATAAGTGGTGCTGAATAAATCAATCCAGATTAGGGAGAAAAATCATCCAGTTGTGCTATCTTTTGGTTATTTTTTGGTTTCTGCAGAGCTATGTTGGAATAGAAAGCACAGTAAAACTGTGTTGCAATTCTAAAATAGTTGTAATAATAACTAGTGGAAATTAATGAACTTGTTTTTACTTCAAGTCACCCTGCTTCATCACCTATAAATATCTTTTTCAGTTTACAGGAAAAACATCTGTTTAGTCTCTGGTTTTTTCCTAGTAGCTGCATATATGTGCATGTCTGTACATTGTTGTTGTTAAAACAGTGAAACCAACAACATAGGACTTACTCGTGGAATCACAAACCAGATGAGACCCTTAACACAGTATGAATCTCATTTCAGGGTTTAGGCTGCTAGTGATCTGAAAAGGTGAAAATGAAGTAGAGAACTATATATTTTTTGAATCTTAATATCCAATTCAAAATAATTTTGAGAACACTACTTTCAAGAGGTAAATTGTTATAAAGACTCTTGACATGTAATTCCAAATCTTTTACGAATACCTGTTTCAAGAAATACATTGTTTGAAGCGTTTTGTTATTAAAAAAAGGGGAAAAAGATAGTGAAAACTGGTTGGTGTGGTTTGGCTCTTGTATTGGGTTGTATGTCAGGTTTTGGGAGTGGGGCTCTTTGTGGGGGTCCTACAGAAGTGGCTTCTTGTGAGAAGCTGCCAGAAGCTTCCTTGTGTTCAGCAGAGCCAATCCCAGGCAGCTTCAGGATGGACGTGCCACTGGCCAAGCCTGGGCCAGTTAGAAGTAATGGTAACACCTCTTTGATAACTTCTTTAAGAAGAAGAAGAAAAAAACCATTATTGCACAGTTGTAATTGTGGCCAGAGAAGAGCAAAGTGAGAGGATCAAGAGCCCTGCAGACCGCAAGGTCAGTGCAGAGGGATGGCAGGAGGTGCTCCAGGCACCGGAGCTGAGATTCCCCTGTGGCCCCCCTGGTGCATCCCATGGTGAAGCAGCTGTGCCCCTGCAGCCCATGGAGGACCATGGAGATGCAGAAATCCACCTGCAGCCCCTGGAGGATCCCCACACTAGAGCAGGTAGATGCCTGGAGTCAGGAAAACTAAGGCACAGCTGGAGCTAAATTTTACAAAGGGTGTGACAAATACCAAGGACTTCTACATGTATGTCAGTCAGAAAAGAAAGACACCACTCCACACACGCCTAATAAATGAGACAACTGGCATGGAGACACTGAGGTGTTCAAGAACTGCATTACCTGAGTTTTCACTGATAATTCTCTTCTTACTGCTATCAGGTCCCTGTGTATCAAGGGAGGAACCAGAGGAATGAAGTGGCATCTACCGTAAGAGATCAGTCTACCTGATCAAGACCACCTAAAAACTTAAAAATATGGGACAGAATGAGATGTATCCTGGAGTCCTGGGGGAACTAGCAGATGTAGTTGCTAATCCAAAAGCTCAATGTCCACATAGAAAGAAATACTGAATGCTGTGTGTCAGGAATCCATATTGGGACCAATACTGTTCAGTATCTTCATATCAACATAGACAGTGGGAATGAATACATCCTCAGCAAGTTTGCAGATAGAGAGGAAGAGAAGACCAAGTGGAAGTTCCTGTACCTGGATTAGGGCAGTGACTGATATCAGTATTTGTTGGGAGGTGACTGGATTGATGGCAGCCCTCAGAGAAAGACTTGGCCATACTGGTAGATGAAAAATTAGGTGTAAGCTTTTGATTTGCACTTGTAGTGTAGAAAGTTAATCATATCTGGGGCTGCATCAAAGTGAGCATGGTGAGCAGGGGGAGATTCTTGCCTTCTGCTCTTGTGTGACCTCACCTTACTGTGTCCAGCTTTGGGGTCCCTACTACAAGAAAGACATGGACCTGTTGGGAGTGGGGGACAGCCATAAAAAGAATCAGGGCTGGAGCATCTGGCCTGTAGGGAAAGGCTGAGAGAGCTGGGGTTGTTCAAGCCTGGAAAAGAGAGGGCTGCAGAGAGAACTTACAGCAATTTTTCAATATACGAAGGAGATGAGTTAGCAGAAAGACAGAGAAAGGCTTTCTGAAATTGAAAGACGGAAGATTTAGATATAAGGAAGACATTTTTTACAGTAAATTTGGTGAGACACTGAAACAGGTTGCCCAGGAAAGTAGATACTCCCATCCCTAGAAGATCAGGTTGGATGAGGCTTTGAGCAGCTTGATCTGGTGAAAGATGTCCTTGCCTTGGGCATGGGGGTTGGACTAAACGAAACATGAAGGTCCCTTCTAATGCTACCCAGACTATGATTTTGTGTTATTTGCTGGGAACAACTGTTTCCTACCTGTATTTTGTGATTGCCCATCTAAAAAGGTACAAGGCTGTACTTACTTTTTCTCATTGAAATATTCAAGTCATATTGGAATATGGCTGTGCTTCAGTAGGTTATTCTTTTTTCACAGGCTAGGTTAGATGCTTGCTTGATTTTTATCACCCGTACAGCAAAGATCAGCCTTCTATGAGCATTTATGGGAACAGAGTTTAATCCTTGAATTAATAATGTATGGAAAGTCAACATGACAGAATCAAGCATTAGTCAGAATTAGCAAAATGTTAATGGAGTCATATTCCCACCATATTGCTCAGTATGTCTGGGTTGTGATTGCCTTGTGATTGGAAATGTGTCCTCAGCCTTGTAGTTGTACTAGAAGGAAGTCAATGTATTAGAAGTACTGTCTGTGACTGTGACTAAGGAACATATTTTTTAATAAGCTGCTTAATGAACTGTAAATATAAAATATTTGTATTTTCTTCCTTAGATTTCTACTTTAGACTGACTAAATGCAAGCTGCTGGGAAAAAAACAAACAAAACAAACCCAAACAACACATTGGTTTAGTTTGAGCACTTTCAACCAATCTAATAGAGACATTATTGTTCAGCTGCAGCTCATTTTTTTACGTTTTCACAGAGGAGAGATATGGATGAGAGATAGGAAGTGGGAAATTAATTTGGTAATAGTCACTTTTAATTTTTTTAGGACTTCTAAAAACATTATAAGGGCACTGAATCCCTAGGGAAATACAGTGCAGCTTTGAGATGCCTGACAATCCCGGCAAGAGGGGAGTCATAAGGGGCAGTGCCTCTGAATGCTGACTTGAAGAAGCATTGCTAAAGTTCTGGCTTTTCTCCCATGAAAAAAAATAAGTCAGAAAGCCACAGATCTATTTTCTGTCTTTCTGGAATGTGTAAGTTTCCATGTTGTTGCTCATTTCTGCCTCATTTTTGAAAAACCCCGACTTTGTCTGTACTCTAGTGGTTTCAAGGGTTCATAGCTAAAACTTAAAGACACCAGACTTCCTTTCTTTCCCCAGACTTCCACCCGTGCTTGCCATTCTTTTAAGTCTACTCTGAGTCAAGGAGCTTGGATTGTACTAAGCCTTACTCCCTTATAGGAAACTGTTTCCTATGAGCTGATTAAAATTATTTTAAAGTGGAAATATTTCTGGTAAACTTTTATCACTGACTGATAATTTCAGGAATCAGTTTTTCACTAAGCAGCCTTTGGGTTCAGTATATATTTTAATACATAAAATACTTTTTCTTATTCTTGTAGGTCCTTCTTATTCCTTGAGGTGATTTTGATATCCAGCTATTAGCTGATTCATGAGTTTTGTATTTGGATACAGCAAAGTGCTTCTGTGGTAAAATAGGCTTCATTGTTCCTTTGTATCCTGTTGCCAGCTTTTATGAGGCTACATCTGTAAAAGTGTTATGAAAAATGGGCACTTACAGGTAGAAAGGTGATTAGAGCTTAGAAAAGTTCTTTGTAAGATATTCAGAATGTAGCACTGCTAATACATGCAAAATAACCAACACCCTAATAACACTAGATCCTCACAGGGAAAAGAGATCAAAGGGAAAGCAGAATTAGCTTAGTTAGATGTTTGTCTTGCTTCTAAGTGGAAGTTAGAGACTTGCAATAACAAGATTGTTAGCAAGGTTACGACTTTTTGCCTATTACAACTATTGCTGCTTTTTCCAGAAAAGACCAAATAGCTCTTGTAAATAGAACTCTTAAACACACAAGGAACATATGGATTATTTTCTGTTTATTCTTATGCGGCTTTAGAGAATAGAGAGCATTAATGTATCCTTATCCACCAAAAGATCAGGTATTACTGTGAAAGCTAGGTGGGTAATGTAATATTACTTGCTTCGCTGCTAATTTCTGTTTGTATAATTGGAATTAGTTGGGGGTATTTTAAAGATACTGGCTAGAATATTGAGCTTAACTGAAAGATTTTGGTTAGCTATATGTAAAAAATATATTAATGTGGGCTTCTCTATGCTGTTTCCCAATATACCTGAGCATTAGAGGGAATAGTTAGTCAATGCTTTAATTCTCAACCTGTCTACTATCACTGGTGATGTTGTGTCAGTGATGCAATTTGCCAGTCTGTTTGATAGAGGTGACTTGGTTTTGGCTATCTGTTCAAGGATGTAGTCAGTAAAAAAAAGTAGTAAAAGAAAGAATAAATTCCTCTGGGCTTGAACAAAGTGATTGGAAGGCTCAGGGCAGCATGCAGAAGCCCGTGTCAGACTGAAAAATGCTCTTGTAAGGTCATTTATGTGGGCATCCCATCTAGCAATATTTGGGATGAACCAGAGGTGGGGTTGGGAGCTGGGAATGTATATCATGAGCAGGCTCCAATCTGAAAACCAGCAGTTAGAGCATCTTCGTGGTACTGCTCTGAATTTGAAATCAAGGACTGTCTAATTCATGGAGGTCCTTGTTAATCTCTGGTGAATAGCAGAGACTCAGAAGGTTGCAAAGTGCTCTCAAGCTATTTTAACATCCTTTCACAGTGCATTTGGTTACATTTTGGACGATTCTGCATCATGCCGTAGGGGAGCTGTACTGCATCTTGCTCTCTTTCTAAGGTCACCCTCTATCTGCCTGTGTTGTCATTGTTTTGACAGCAACTTTCTGAAAGCACATTTCTGTAAATGAAGTCCAGTCATAATGCAAAAAGATATGGTGACTGAGATATTCCAGTAAAACTAATGGCAACTGCATTTTCTAATCTGGGGAAGATATTTATTCCCTTTTTATGCTGGCAGAAATGGAAGAGTTTCATAAATGAAGGAAATATTCTTTCTATCTGTATGATAGACCATGACAGGTGCTTTTCTACAGACATAAGTGAAAGCACTAGGCAAAAGTGATGAATAAAACATTAAAACTCAGGTTTACTGTATGATTTTGATATGAAAATTTGTTCATAGTATTTCCTGAAAATTAATTAATACACAGGAAGCAGAGCTGATTCCTGATTGCTCATACATAGTGCAGTCTCAAGGTGGAAATAAACAAAATAATTAGACAAGCTTTAGTGTTATGGGAATAAAAGCAACATTTGTTTATCAGTATTTCAGCTATACTCCTATCATTCTGAGAACTGAAATTCACTGTTAGACAAAAGCTGGTCTCATCCTTCTGACATGTTTCTTTGAGGGCTCCATCAACCATGGTTATTTGTTTGTACTGAACCTAGCGTAATGAACTGCCTTGGTTTTGTGACCTAATTCTGTAAGCAATATACACCAGAATTCTGCAAATTATTTTATTGATATTGTTTCCT
Organism: Prinia subflava; assembly: GCF_021018805.1. Taxonomy (NCBI): domain Eukaryota; kingdom Metazoa; phylum Chordata; class Aves; order Passeriformes; family Cisticolidae; genus Prinia; species Prinia subflava. The sequence continues at coordinate 55,278,826 of NC_086283.1, forward strand.
TTTGTTAGTTAAACTGTTGCAGCAGTCCACCTGGCTTCCAATGCATCATTGCAAGAATTGGGTTTGCTGGTTTATTGTGCTAAATAGATTTGATGCCCTGATGATTGTTGTGTTGGCTCTGGACTATTTCCCTTTGTAAAGTTGTGTGTTGTTAACACACCATCAGAAACAGAGTCAGCCTCCACTCTCACAAGGTAATTTCAGCTCACATCCTGGTTTTCTTCTATGGAAAATTTTGCATCCTTTACAAACAAGAGATAACAATCATCTGAGTTCTGTAATTAGTTTGTGCCTTTAAACTGAGTATTTTTAAAATGGAAATAAATGGTTAGGACAGATAGATAAATAACCCAATTAATAAATAATTTGATTATGTAAGCATCTTGCGAATGTTACCATGACTCTTCTATCAGAACTGTCAAATATTCCTTTCAGTGCATTAGTCTTACTATAAAAAGGAGAGTTTGACTGTATTACATTTTTCATACCTCTGTTTTACTTCCATGAAGACAGTCTTTTAGCTCCCAATCAGGACACTAAACTCAAACTTCTTTTTTTTTATTGTTGATTTTTTTAATATCATGTAGTGGTCTAACATACAGTGACACATTTAAGATCACTTGAAATTCTCTTAAAATGGAAACTCTAAAATGAGCATAAATAATAGACTATCTTATTTATATTTGAATGTGTCTTCTATACTTCTGCATAAATCGAATTCCAAATGTGAGCTTAGATTTTTTATTTATTATATACATTTTAAAATTTTTTGTAAACTGCTCCACTTTTTTCCAACTTAGGAAAATAGAGTGTTTCATGAGAATTTGCATGATATCCAATTAAGACAAAAATTAAATTAGTCTTTTAAGAAAGAAAATTCGATTTGTATCTTTTTGATGCAAAAAAGTAAGAGGATGTTGGGTAATTGTGTTGAGGGGTGATTCTTTATAACATTAACCTGGTCATACTCCAACTAGTGAGATTTTAAAGTGCAACTGTAATACCCAACAGCATTGGTTGTTCTCTTCTCACTGAGAAAAAGGAATACTCACTCAGCACACAGTCACCTTAGGACTTTGTGTATTATTCTCTCACATTTATTCAGTGAGCCCAACATGGCTCTGTGGTTCTCCTGTCAAATATAAGGGTATGACCCATCTTTGAGAAACATCAGTCAGAAATGTTACGAACTCAGGCAGGGGCTGATGTTCATGCTTACTTTCATGTAGTGTTCCAACACAGGAAATGGCATGGTGACTTTTAAGGAGTGTAATAGGTAAAGTAATAGGACTTCCTGTGCTTTCATTAGAGGAGGCCAAAAAATCTTTCTGTGAGGCTTACTCACAGATCCTTTCATACCACTGATGACAAGGAAACTGCTGCTTGTGTTTTAAGTGTTCTTGAAGACAAATACTTGAAAGAAAGCTAAAACACTGTCCCGGTCAAATCTTCTAAAAGATGTTAGGTATCTCCACATAGTAGTGAATATGATGAGATTTGGGAAACAATGGGACACACTTGAGAATTCAGTTTGTAATACTGCAGTTGTTGTAAGCATTTTATTTGCTCCCTAATTTTACGTCCTACAGTCATATATGTTTCTTCCAGGTATTTTCCAAGACATCACAGTTTGTGTTACATTAACCCTCATTTCTCTGTGGATCTGCCATGTCTATATTTCACTGGTCTTCTCAGTGTGTAACTTAATGCCTGGACTACCACTGATGAGTCTTTTAAGCAGAACAATCATGCAGAAGAAAATAAGGGATGTTTGGGGGTTGTGCTTTTTGTTGGTTTGTTGGTTTTGTTTTGGTTGGGGTTTTTTGTTTTGTTTCTGTTTTGTAAAAAAAAAGCTCTAATGAGCTGGTGTCTAAGCACTGAGATGGCCATTCTAAGTGTGATTAAGATTTTATATCTTCCTTTGGGAAAAAAACACAGACTCTAGAAATACAGCTCTGAAATTTGAGTTTAGCCAAAAGCAGCAGTTCATGTGCTTCCTGTCATGTGCCAGCCACCTCAGTTGTGCTGGTACAAGTCCAGAGCAATTTAAGCCTGTTGCCCATCTGAACTGTCAAAACTTTTACCTACCCCTCTTTGTGCCTTCTTGCCCTTTTTCTTGTGCAAATAACTATGTTGTTTCCATTGCACAATGAACTAGGAGGTGAGTAGGCTAAAATATTTTGCTATTGCCACCACTAAAATACATGGTTTTTACCCTACTTACTTCCTGCAACAACTTAACCACAAGGAGCCAGTGCAGAAGACAAGGTCAGGAGATGAGCCAGGTGGGGACCTTCCAGGATTTAAAATGCCTGAGACTCTTGTGGCACCATACTGCTACCTTTGCCTGAGGTGTAGACAATAAAATAATACATGTTATATAAGCTGTGTAATTTCCTGCTTATGTAAAAACTACAAATACTGGAGTAAGATAGGAGCATTAAGACTCACTAGATGATATGTTATTGGTAAAGCAATGTCAAGATAACAAATTATAGCCTATTTTTAATCTGTTCTTTAGTTTATGAAACTTTCATAAACTTTCATGCTTATGAAAAGATTTCATAGAATCATCAAATGGATTGGGTTGGAAGGGGCATTAAACACCATGTGGTTCCAATCACCTGCCTATGGACAGGAACACCTTTCATTAAACAAGGTTGCTCAGAGCTTCATCCAGCCTGGCCTTGAACACTTCCAGGGATGTGGCATCCACAACTTCTCTGTGCAATCTGTTCCAGTGGCTCACCACCCTCACAGTGAAGAATTTTTTACTAGCACATAATTTAAACCTACTCATTTTCAGTTGAGGCCATTGCCCCTTCTCCTGTAACTACATGTCCTTGTAAACAATCTCTCCATTTTTCTTGTACGTTCCTTTCAGGTGCTGGAAGGCTGCAAATAGATCATCTTGAAGCTTTTTCTTTCCAAGAGTGAACAATTCCAATTTTCTCAGCCTGACCTCATAGGAGAGGTGCTTCATCCCTTTGATAAACTCGGTGGCCTCATCTGGACTCACTCCAGCAGTTCCATGTCCTTCCTGTGCTGGGAGCCCAGGGCTGGATGCAGGGTTCCAGGTGGGGTCTCACCAGAGCAGAGCAGAGGGGCAGAATCCCCTCCCTCCCCTGCTGCCCACGCTGCTCTGGATGCAGCCCAGGACACGTTTGGCTTTCTGGGCTAGGTCATGTCCATCCCTCAAGTCCTTCTCCCCAGGGCTGCTCTGTCCCAGCCTGGACTGATACCAGGGGTTGCAGCACCTTGCACTTGGTCTTGTTAAACCTCCTGAGGTTCCCATGGGCCCACTTCTTGAGTTGTCCAAGTACCTCTGTACAGCACTTGGACAAGCTTGTCTGGAGTCTGCAATGTTTTCAGTAATGCCAGATTCACTGTGAATAGTTGGGCTACTCATAGGCTGTGGATTCCTTTCAGACTCATCTTTTGTTTTGTATGTTCATTGTCACTTGTTTCTGTCATCAATTGAATTATCTTTTGGGTGATAGCAGGAGGGAAAGGTGATGAATTACATCAACATCCTGGTTCCTTGGGTTTTTTTCTGAAGTGAAAGCTTCCAACTGAGAAGAGTCAGGACAGAGGCACTGTTGTCTGGTGGATCAGGGCACATGGCTGGGTAAACGAGAGTTAACCTAATATTCTCCTTTTGTTTTCTATGGGATTTTGACTAATTTGCACCATCGTTTTTGTGCACCATCTCCAGCCATAGTGGTTGGGACTTAACTCCGTGTTAGTGAGGCCTATCTTCATTCATTTGTACAGTGTGCAATGCAAAGGGCGATGGTATCTGTCTGTCTGTCTGTACACATTACCATAATGAATACCTTGTTGCCGCTTAGAGACTCGGTCACTATCTGACTAGATGATGACTGGTAAAGTAGTGCTAGTGTTCAGGTTAGACTGCAATCTTAATCCCTAGTAAAATATTTTGATGCAAGATCAGTCATAGGAGCTGCATCTTGGTAATTCTCTACCTCATTTACTCGACTTTTTAAATTTAAATAGCTTTGGTTATTTTCCTAAGCCCCATCTGTTCTTACTTCCCTTATGTAAATGAAAGTACGTTCACTGATTTTTTTTCCTTCAGGGATCTGGAAAAACTAGTGAACTCTGCTTTCCATTGAGGAGAACTGACTGTGGCTTCCATGTGCAGGTCCTGATCCAACTAAATGTGTATTACCTAAGTCAGGGGTAAATTGCACTTAAAATGAGACAAACGCCTTTCTGGTTTGAAGTTTTAAATGTCAGAGTAGTTTAACCTCAGAAACCCTTATGCTTAAAAAAGATAATTTTATTTTCCAAAGACCTCTAGGAACTTCTGAGTAGATCTAAAGTGCAGATTTCCATGGCTAGTTCAATCACTGTGAGCATTTTTGCTTTCATTTGGCAGTGTGAAAGAATGTGTCACTTATCCTTTTTTCCTTTTTTGCCTCAGGGAGCAATAATGTAATATACTGTACATCTTGAGGTTGTGTCTTGCCTGTCAGAATTTGTTCTAGATCACTAGTTTGCCTGATGCAAGATTGGGGTCAAACCACATATAAATGAAAAGCGTCTCAGTTGCCAGTAATAAAACTAATATTTTAGTAATGAAACTAATATTCAAAGGGAAATAAATGTGCTAAATGAAGCTAAATTCTATTTTTGTAGTTCCTGGGAGCTGATTTCTGAATGAAGACAAACCTTTTTAAAAGCATATTGCATACAAGGAAAGTTATAATTTTCATTTGACACATGGAACAATCTTGGCTGTTGTTCCCTCAGCTGTTTGAAATGAGTAGGATGGCTTTCATACTTGTCCTTTTTGGCTAACCATGGACAGAAATACAGAAACCAAAATTTTTAGTGGCTAGAAAGGAGGAAAAAGAAGTTAAGATATTTCTCAAAGTGCAAAAATGCTGGAGACATACTTGTGCTTGCTATACTTTCTTACTGAAAATGAGAAATTGCTGGATAAGTGTGAGGAAGATGTAATTCTTCTGGTTTCCTGATATCCTTGCAAAGATAAACTGATCTGCACTGGTGTCTCCACACCTGTGGAAAAAAATGACTTTTAGAGAAGTATTTTTTTGTGGACAAGGTTAACAAAGCAGAGGTTGAAGAGAGTAAATTATTCTCTGACTTCTGACTGAGAACTATTATCTAGCAACTTGAAATGACATCCTGATGTTGTCTTTCAAATATGATAATAAAGGCACAAAGACAAAGGTCCTTTTTGAGGATTTTGTTTTGAGAACTGATGATGGACACTTCTTACATGCATTTGTTAAGACAGAGAAATACAGTTTTTGTTACAAGTAGGTGGAGCAATGCAGCCTGTGATGGAGCTAATAATACTTTCCTGTGCATCATAGCTGCATTTGTGGACAAATAGTCACCAGCAAATTTTAATTACAGTTTTTCTATTTCTAGTGATATACTATATTGTTACTAGTCTTGACATTGAACTATAAAAAATAAGGCTGTAAAAGTCAGAGTAATTTACACAACACTGAAGGTTGTTCCTAGAACTGCATAATATTAATTATAATTTATTTAGGAGAATATAAATTCAACCCAATGCTCCACAACTTCTTTGGGGACCAGATTCAATAGGAGACAGGGAATATACAAGAGATTTGCCTTTCCCACAGAGATTTGGCAGGGAGAGGACTGCAGTGGCCCTGCCTGTTTTCTGTTGAGCTAGTTCTGGCTCACTAATGAATTGTGTGATTGCTGACTCCTGTGTGTTGTCAGAAATGCAAAATGTGTGAGCATAAGATGCTGCCTGTTCTCTCTGCCTTACAGAATAAGCGTACTATTTTTGGGCAGAAACAAAAGGGTGTTGATTTTATGAGGGGTAGGTGATCTGAGCTTTGTTTCTCTGGACACGTCTGCGTGATGATGCTGGCTTGCAGCTCAGGTCAGTGTGCCCTCCTCCACATGCTGCTGGTGTGCTGGCATACATACTAATTAGTCCGCACCCAGCAAGCTGCACTGGAGGACACTTCAAGTAAGAGACTCAATAGCTCAATGCTTTTAGATAGCTAATAAAACATCTTCTGCAAGTGTTAAAAAAATCCGTGTGAATTCCAGATGCCTAGCAAACATCAAACAGAAAAGAACAGTTACAGAAAAAACCACCCTTTTCTGATCTCTGTGGTGTGCATGTTTTTCTGAAAGGATATTTCACAAGTCCAGATTCGTACATGTACATGACTCATTATTTTTATGAAAAAAAAAAGTGAATAAAACCAACTTGACCTCAGTGTTCTGAAATGTCTGACTTAAATGTGAACCAGACTGGGTTTGCTTGTTTTTTTTTTCAAATAGACCATTTGAGATTTCAATGACAGTTTTCTGGTCTTCATTTCTAGAAATGCTTTCTTTGAATATTTCGGCAGCTCTTCAGGTTATGGTTGAGCCACTAAAGAACCAAGAAACATGAACTGTTTGCTTACTTCTCCACCTGTGGGATGGGGGGAATCAGAAGGGTAATATCTGGAAAACTCGTGGGTTGAGATAAAGACAGCTTAACAAGGATAAAAAATAGCTGTGCAGTCAAGAAAAGCAAACCAAGGAATTCATTCAGTGCTTCCCGTGGGCAGGCAGGTGTTCAGCCATCTCCAGGAGGGCAGGGTCCCATCACAAGTAAGGATTTCTTGGGCAGACAAACTCCAAATGTTCCCCACTTCTGCCTTCTTGCTCCCACTTTAAATCCTGAGCATGATGCCACATGGTCTGGAATATCCCTTTGGTCAGTTGGGGTCACCTGTCCTGGCTGTGTCCCCTGCCAGCCTCCCATGCACCCCCAATGTCCTTGCCAGCATGGCTGTATGAAAAGCAGAAGAGCCCTTGGCTCTGTGTGAGCCCTGCTCAGCAATGACAAAAACATCTCTCCATTATCAGCCCTGTGTTCAGCACAAATCCAAAACAGCCCCATACCTGCCACTGTAAAGAAAATTAACTCTATCCCATCTGAAACCAACAGAGAGTGTTTCCTATTAGATGATCTTGCCTAATTTTTTGATCTTTCCCATTTTTTTGGAAACTGCAATCATTAAACTTTTCTAAACAAATTGCCTAGGTATCCTGAACACATCTAAGAACCAAGTGTGTAAGGTCATCTCTTTTCCATCTTCCTTGGGATTTTTCTTTTCTCGTGCCATTTCTTCAGCTCACAAGACCATAAAACTTTTCAAGATACCTTTAGAGTTTCAAGTATTGGAATAGTCTGTTATTCAGTGTGTTCTGCCTCTGAAGGTGGTCAATGCTTGTGAAAACACAAAGAAAGGGAGAAATGCAGTGGTACTTCCACAATATATTTTTCCAGGATAGACTTTCTGGCCCAGAAGAAGTAGAATTTGGGATTTTTGCCTCCACTTAAACTTTTCTCCCAATTTGTCCAATTTCTTTTTGGATTTTAATATGCCTCAGATATCCATAACATTTTGCAGCAGTGAATTCCTGAGAGAGGAAGGAGACCGTACGACTTGTCCCAGACACATGGATTTGCAGCCATTAATTTTAAACAGAAGACAATACCTCTCTCTAGTCTGTGGTTAGACCTTTAAAATTTCTTTCTGAGTGGGATTAGAGTCTCTTTCCTGCCACATCCAACACATATAAGGAGCAGATTGAATCAGTGTTTGATTTCAATAAAGATAATTTCCTAGGTTATAAATTCAACCTATATATGACATAAAAGGAACATAAAAGAAACTGGGCCATCCAGAACCAGATATCTATGAGCTGGATATTGCCTAAATTCCACTTGCAAATCTAGCCTATAAGCTTGAATAAGACATTTTCACCTACAGAATGTAATGTCTCTTCAGAGATATTGCAGATCTTCATAATTACTCTCATATTAAGCAAGAATTTTACCTTCTGAACGCGCTTTTCCTTCTGTTTTCTAAGTGATGATTTTTCTCCTGAACTTATATTAACTGTTTTTTAGTAGTGTTTTAAAAAATAAAATAGAGTAATTTTTTCTCTACTTTCTTGTTGAGAGCACCACAAAATCCCACTATGTCAATGTGTAATTTCATTATGATTCCATATAATAAAAATTGCAGTTGAGACAAAAGGGACCATTTGAACAACTCAAAAATAAAATCAAAGGCAGACAGTTGCTTCTGTACTTGAAAAATAATAAAAAGCTGGAAGAGATAAGATAGAGGCCAGTAAAATAATGAGTTGCTATAAAAAGATGTGAATATTCTCTATTCCACACAACAAAGAACCCTAAGGGCATCAAATTAAACTACAAAGTGTGAGGTTCTAAAATTTGGGGAGTTAATTTTTTATTAGAAGTATTTTACCACTTAGCTAGCAGACTTGTGTCTTTGTATTTTACCACTTAGCTAGCAGACTTGTGTCTTTGTATTTTACCACTTAGCTAGCAGACTTGTGTCTTTGTATTTTGACTTTGGGAGAGGTTAAGAAACAAAGGCTATGAATTGACATAGCATCATTTCTGATCACATAAACTTTTGCATTCAAGAATTGCAAAAGACTGAAGCAACAATGAGGTGAGGCTTAGCATGCATTTAAATGCAGTAGCAAAAACTGTTGAAGCAACTTTAGGCAAGATCCTGAAACCCCTTACATTTGTTCAAGATTAGCTTTTCCTCCCTTAAAAGGAAGTTAAACACTCAACCACATGCTTTTGTAAAATTCCAAAATCTTGTTGTCCCTGGGGACCTTACCACTAGTATGTAAACTATATAGCAAAGTGGTTCTTTTGAGTTTGGCATTTGTATGCTTTGTCCATTCATTTCACTGCTTGCAATGAGTTGCAGGTTTTCCCTTGACTCCTTTGCCTTTAGACCTTCCAACTGTGAACTTACAGAGTTGCAATCTGCAACTGAAAGATGACCATAACCACCTAGAAAATGTAAAACGTGCCTTAGAGACACAAAATTCTGGAGACACTGTAATGCCTCATCTTTAGGCAAAAGCTAGGCCAGTTTAGATGCAGACACTGCATATTTAAAGACAATCCAGTGCTGCAAACTGCTGCTGCAGAAGCCAGAAATTGCTGGTGGTGCAGGAACTTCTTGCTGCAAGTCCTTATATCAAGAAACTGTTATTACAACAAGAAAGGATAGCGTTCATGCAAGCTGGTAAATTTTGCATCCATCTTGCAGGCATGGTGGTCCAGTTCTATGTTTGCTGCCAGGCTTTAGGTCAGTTCCCTGTGTGCTGGACAGTCTTCCTGGTTTTGGATGGGACTGGTGTAGAAACAGAAAAAGCAATATGATAAGCTGCTGCTTCTTCCAATTTCACTTTTTTAGTCTGTGTTAATGCATCTATTTACTAGGATCCAGACCCTGCAATATAGAAAGTAGATGCTATAAATCCTGTGTTCAACTATGTTTTGTTAAATGTTAGGTCTTTGGAGTATGGCCTGTGTACTCCTGTGTTTTATAGATCTCCATGTATAGTCTCAGAGATACAGAAATCCATTCTTTTTAATGGAAGAGGAAACAGTGGAAAAGATCCATGAGAAGATCTGTGCACCTGGAAGCACTAACTTTAGCAAAGTTTCCAATAGCATTAGCATTTCTAATATCTAGAGTTAATGTTCTTGCTCAACATAAGTTTCAGCTGATATTCTCTAGTGCTCACTTTCCAAAATGAATCATCTTTGGGGATTGAAAGACAATTACTTTGTTTTCAAGGAAGGATGTAATTATCTTGGAAACAAATTTACAGACAGAATAGATCTACTGATAGATGGCCATGGATCAGTTTATGTGGGATTGCATTTTATGGAAATGGTTTGCTCTGGCTCACCCTTGGAAAATGTATGGTTTATCCCAAGTCTGTACCCTCCCTGCAGTATCCTGTATCTGTAACCTCATTGGCTGGAGAATGTTACCGCGCCCCTTTGAACCTCTGTGATAAGAATGCTAAGGCAGAAGGCTCTGCCCCTCTTGCCCCTCTACCCCTGGAGGCCTCCTGATGCTCCCTTTCCCTCTCCTCCCTTCCCCCCCCCTCCCCCCTTCCCCTCTCCCTCAGTGAATAAACCCTCACCTCATCAGCACCCCACCGGCATCTGAGTCTCTTTGCCTGCCAGCGCGGGAACACCACGACCCCAAAAGACCCCGGGGGTCTCCGGGGGGCACTCCCCGGGGACCCCCCATAAATTTAAACAACAACAAGTTTAGTTTTCTGTGTTGTATGTATCTTACTTTTTGCAACTGCAAAGATGCTGGTCTGCTCCCAAAGAACTTGATTTTTACCAATCTTTAAACATTATAATTGTAAACAAGCAGCTGTATTCTTTAGAGCTCTCTAATTAGCTTAAGATTTTCTGTGCTTAAATGGTGTATGTTTATGTAGTCTGCATAAAGCTGCCCTTTTTCTCTCCTTGTCTTCCAAGGAAAAGTGTGTCTACTGGAGAAGGTAATGACAACATCTACTGCTTCAGCTAGATAAAAAGTGGGAAAGACACGTGAGCTGTGGAGTCTGCTTTACTCTTGGGCTGATTACATCTTCCCATAAGTCAGAAGTCCTTAAAGGGCCTTTAGGAAATGCTGTATAATCTGGCTGTCTCTCTGCCTGAAAAGTAATTCTCTTTTGTTTGGGCAGGTGTAAGGAGAAAGTTGCCAGTACACATATGCCTGAGAGGCATGTGTCTGTCTTGGGGATTGACTATTAAGTTTTAGGGTCTAAAGCTGTGGTGAAATACTAAAGAACAATACTCTTTCAAGTATACTGAGAAATCTCTGTACAATAAACTGATTATCTTTCTTTAGGTATGTAGGTGTGCTACAGAAGTATATGTAGTAGGTTAAAAAATACTCTGTTGGAAGGCTCTACATTTTGACATCACTCTGTAGACAAAATGTCATATGGGGGACGACTTTTATGTAGACTGCCTTTGATCTCATTGATTCTGGGTTTTTTTTCATAGTCAAAATAACTTAATATCTTTTGTATATGCATACTGAATTTTTAGTCTTAAATTTGGAAAGCAGGAAGTTTTCCCTACTGAAACAATCCCTTATATGATGGTGAACACAGTGCTACTAGTGTATAATTACACATACCTCTAACAGTTTTGATAGCAAAACTTTCACTGATTCTGATTTTAGTAAGCTAAAAGCCTTTTCTCCCTTACTGGTCTTTGAGCATTAGATGCTTGCCAATCCTTTCTTTGAAGAAATTTTTCCAATCTAAACATCCCTTGCAACTTGAGGCTGTTTTCTCTCATCCTGTCACTTGTGACTGAGGAGAAGAGAATGACCCCCATGCCACAGTGACTTTCTTTCAGTTAGTTCTAGAGAGGGGTAAGGTCTGAGTCTCCTTTTCTCCAGAATAAACAGCCACCAACTCCCTCCTCTGGTTCTCATAAGACTTGTACTCCAGGTCCTTTACTAGCTCTGCTGCACTTCTCTGGACTTGTTTCAGCACCTCAATGTTTTTCTTGTAGTGAAGGGCTCAAAAGACATTCAACACATCATGGATGCAGGCTTGGATCTTAGGTTCTTATGGAAAACAAATGGTTATGTCCTCCAGTGTCAACACTGCTCCTGCTGCATGAATGTACAGGGCAGTTTTTCGAGCTGCTGTAGTGTACATAGCATGATGTTTGTTTCCAGGTAAACTTCACATTCTGGTTGCCTTTCCATCTGCTGTTTTAGCATCTTATTGGTGAGCAATGTCATTTAGACAGAGAGGAAAACATCCTCATCAACTTTCAGAGGCTTAAGCACTCTCCTCTTTTAGTCATAAATCTCATAAATCCCTGTGAATACCAACTGAAACTGCATTTATTGTCCATGTACCTAATAAAACCCCCATTCCTTATACTGGATGTGATGATGTAGACTTGCAAATCTGTGCCCTCCTGTGTCTTGTCTGAATTTACAGAGGCAAGTAGTGTGGCTAGGCATACTCACAAAGAAACCATGGGCTGGATATTGGAAGCAAGGAGGCTAAGGCACTTGTTCCCTTACAGTTTGTCATCTGAGTGGTATGTGTTTCTGTGGGGTCAAGTGCTGTCCAAGGGAGGCGTTCAGTTCTTATCCCCAGGCTGTTCACCACTACCCTTCCTGGGCTGCAGTCTGCGCCATGTTTTCACTAGGGCCTTGGAGTTGTGGTATTCAGGTTTCAGGAACGGAAAGTTGTGGTTTCAGGTTTCGGAAAGACCCCTGACATTGCAGGGGGAATAAGACATAAGGATTTGAGAGAGAATAAAACTGTGTTTGTATACATAAGTGAGGGACATAATTCTTGGAGCTGAAAGAACAGGTGAGTGGGAAATGACTGGCTTCTTCAGCAAGATGAGAAACCATACCAGCATGACTGAAAAAATTATTCAGGAAAAAAATCCCATCTCAAATGTCCTTTGTTTTGGCATGTCATTTACCACTGTGATTGTGATGTGAAGTAATTTTTCCATGCCAATAGGCATATGAAATCTTGTTCTCTCAAAAGCATAGAGAACTGTAATATGCACTGTACTAAGACACAAAGTCATACCATGAAGAGATTGGGCAAAAGGAAAACACATCCCAAAATGGTGAAGAGAACCATTGAGAGTTTCCTAACGGGTTTTGTTAGCTCACTATATCAGACAGTAGCAGAGGAATTTCTGGTTTGTCTTTCAAGACTCAGTACAGTGAGTGAATGGACTAGTGTATGGATGGGCCTACTGTGAATGGGTCTGTCATGAATATTTAGGATTTAAAGTGATAAAAATGGAGCCATGAATGGGTTCAAGAACAAAGAAAACGTGTGAATGGCATACTACCAGATCTCTTACAATTTTTATAAGTGAGACTGTGCTTGTGCTTGTGAAAACTTTTTAGCCAATTTTGGAAAGACAGTTGTAATAATGACTGTAAACCAACATCTCTTTGATAGCTAATGATCTGTTTTTGCCTTAACATTAGGAGTTTTTTTATTGCTATGTTATCTTGGCACTTAGAACACAAATCTTGCTGAAGTTTACCTTGAGTTATGTACTGATGTGTGGCCACCCTTGACTGTCTTTAGACTAATATTTTAATACTACTTTAATGCTGAGATCACTGAATCAATGTAGACTTGCGCAGTGAAACTTAGACCATGCAGCTACCTCAAGGGATATTTAAATTTGACTATATCCAATTAATAATTTTAGTAGTTTCTTTAAGGTCCACAAGAGACATGGAATTGGTCTTTGCCTTTAGGTGCTTGTTTCTAGAAGGATAAAGGTCAGATGAGTGTAAAAAGGGTAATGATAACTTAAGGCATTTAACATATATTTTAGAATGAGTACCACATTTTTATTGTGTTCTTTGAAATATCCTAAATTCTCGTCTGCACTAAAAAGTGATAGATCATGAGTGAAATCCAGGTTTCTATAGTAATCTTCATTATGAAATATGACTTTTTCTTGTTGGTCTTCATTATAGTCTTTCTATATATGTTGGAAAAACAAGTGCATAAGTGCTGGTTTTTTTAGATACCATTTTCTAGAACAAGGTTTAGTATGGTAATTGTGTGGAGAGCATTGACTGATCATACAAATAAATAGCAAACAACACCTACTTTTGATACAGAATATGTCACTGTGGAAAAACTATCTGTAGGGGAAAATTGCAAGCATTGAATGAATTTGTGAAATTGCATCACCAACAGTAATGACAACTCTTCTCCCCTTGCTGATAAATTACATGATTAAGAACTTTCTTCCAAGAAAGATGGATGTGTAATCCAGGTTTTAAATGGCATTAAATGTTTTCCTTTCCTGAACCTATAATTATGAACTAGGTTTCTTTTAATAAATAGCTTTACTGGGAACCTTAAAAAGGCATGGTACTTGAGCAGCATAAAATACTTTAGCCTTTTAAGTTCTATGACAATGTCAGCCATAGAGCATAATTCTGAAAAACACAACTGTTCTACATGCAATCAATAAAACTAAACTTTAAAATGAAAATTATTCAGAAGGTTACCTATTGCTGAATGAAGCACAAGGAGACAAGCCTATTCTTTCTCTTCAAAAAACCTCATATTAGTTTGGATAATACATTTTTATGCTTACTCCTTAATTGTAAAATAAGAATAATTATAATTCACAGTGGTTTCCTCATCATGCTGTGACAATAGAAACTTTATATGAAGCATCACACCTCCACAGTGCAGTTGGGGATGTTTTGGGGATTTAGTACTTAGTGATGATTACTGCAATGGCTTAGAAAATGGAGGGGCTAGATTTTGCCTAGCAGGTTTTCCACTGCAAACATAAAGATCCATCTGTGAATCCTAAGCAGGCTTCTGCCATTTTACCATCTTAGGAGGTTAAGTAGCCAAACCACTGGTGTGCCATCAATACCTTTTTAACTACCAATGCAAAGCACAGCACCATGAAGTCTGCTATGGAGAAATGAACTCCAGCTCTGGAAGATTTAATGAAGTATACTGTATAGAAGAAGAAAATATTACTTTGTCCTTGTCTTTGATGGACAATACTTTCAAGTGTTTTGACAGTTTATTATAAGATAGAGAAGGCTCATCGATCCATTCTTCATGTGTATGCCCAAGAATAGACTTCTTGCAGAGAAAGACATTGTGAGAGTCATTATGTGTATGGAATTCCTGGTCAGAACAAATGATCATGTCCAAGTTGCATATTACAATTGCTGTAATGCTGTAATTTGAAATTCTCCCAGGAACAATATTATCTGTTCTATTTTTTGAGTTTACATAGTTTGCTCTGAAAAAGATCATCAAAACAACCAGAGACTTACTTTGTAAATAGTTGTATTTTTCAGTGGGGTAATGGTGGAATGGGAAAGGTTATATGCCTTATGCAGTTATAGAGCAATGAGGTACACTTTCTCATGAAGGGTACCTCATGAGGATTTCTTTCACCTTTCTCATCAAATTGTGTAAATTTTGAATGAAAGGATAAGTATAATCCTACTTTCTTGTAAACTTGAAATTAAAAAACAAGGAAGGACATTTTGCAGCATTGTCTGAAATTTCACATTTTCTATAATTTTACTCTTGAGGCAGTATGTTGACTGGCTCATCAAAGAGATTTTCTTCTGTCTGTGTCCCTCCTTTGAAATTACTCACTCACCATCAAATCTTAATGCAAAATGGAACTGAAGTTCAATATGCAATCAAAGGAAAAACTGAATCTTCACTGACTTTGTGTACAACAAAATTTGAGAAACTATGACTTGAGAACAAAGAAAATATTTGGAAGTCAGGCACAGAACTGCACTGTCCCACTTTCTCATTCCAGTCCCAACCCAGTATTCCCAACAACCTCCCCACTTTTTTTGGTGTACAGTCTATTAAGAAACTAAGGACCTATTTGTTTCTACCCTTCTCTTTCTCACCATACTCTCTACTCTCTTGCAAAGCATCCTTGTGCTTACTGACCATGTCTGTGACATAACTGGGGAGCATAGAGTCTCATATCCATTCCTGCAAGTGTGGTCATATCAAGGAGAGAGGCTGAAGTAACCACTGAGAAAATGAGAAAAACCCATCCCCAATATCAGTGAGTGTGTAAGTAACATGAGCTGGAAGGCAGTTATAAATATCCCTCCCCTATCTTTTAGGTAAGATGTGTGACTTTGAGGCCAGGGAGCCTCTGAGCTGGAGATGAACTCAAAGCAGTAACTTACTCATTATTCCCCATGTGGACTATTTTTAAAATAGTCTTACTTTAAAATTTTCTGCTAAGTGTTCTTTCATATGGGTTATCTTCACACATTTCTAAAGCAGATGTTATAGCACATTGGAATGTGAACTTGAGAAATGCAGCAGAAAATATGAAGGGGTTTGAGTGTCTGAAATAGCATTGCTTCAAGAACAAAAGTAAGTTTTGACCACAGCTATTAATGATTTCTCAAGTCAGTGATATTCCGGCTGTGATCAGAAATTCAGTAACCTCCTAGAAATAGCTCTCAAGACTTTCTGCAAAATAACTGTAGAATCCTGGAGGTTTCTGGAAAGATTTATCATCAAAAGCATCTCTAGGACTCTCTTGGTAGCCACTGGAATAGAACTACCTCTGGTATCTGTGAACTTATGCTCCTTGAAATTTATGCTCCTAATGACACCACAGTGTGCTGTGATCATGATGATACATAAGTAGGAGTAAGTTGCCTTTATGGATTTGCAGTGAAGTAGCTGATCAGGCCAGCATGTTTTTGGTTTTGAATGATGTAGAATGCAGAGCTGTCTCAGAGATCTCTTTTCAATGCAAGATCCTGAAAGTATAAAAAGAAATATACTTAACTGCTGAAAATAACTTCAAATGACTATCTTCTTCTTGTAAACTGAATATAACAGGGTTTTTTTTCCTGAAAAGGACTTCAGAAAAAGTCCGAAAAGTGTCAGATTTTTAAGTAGTGAAAAAATTTCAGTCAACTACAAGAAGGAAAGACCCTGAGAGAGGGCAAAGAAAGACAGTGGCTAATGCAACACAGATCCAAAACAGCAGACAAAGGAAGAATGTGCTCCTGTACATGGCAGTCATGAGGGTATACTTGCAGAAAGGAATGTTGGTTTATTTGGATGACAGATGAAGCAACATCACCATTCAAGAAGATACTGCACAGCATGGAACTAAACTTTGAGAAAGATAACTCTGCCTTTTAAATTGTGACAAAACTGAAATAGGATCGTGTTTCTGCAGCATCTTTATGAACCTAAAGTTTCTTCTTTCCACTGCTGTTACTGAAGAAAAACTTGTGCTGATCAGAGTTTCCTGGTTTTCATGAATGAAGCTCCAGCATGCTTCCCTGTTAACTAGAAGGGGAATATCAGTATTGCTATCTCCTGTGAGACATTCTTCTGTGGAGAACTAATTTGATCACTTTCTTTTTCATTGTCTAGCTGCCAAATGCTCCCAGAAGTTAACAGTACTTAAATACTCTCCTAATGCCCTTTTCCTACATACAAGACGTGCAATTGCTGGAGTATTGTTTGGGCACAGGGATTGTTCATATAGGAAAAAGGAGGAAAGCAGTCACCAGGGAATCTTTCCATTAAGAACTGCTTCTCTTCACTAACACAAGGAACCTTAAACAAATTAATGGATTTTCTCCCCTAGTAGGCCATGAACACAATTACTTCAGACAGTTTGAGTAGCAAAACAGGCAGAAAGACGTGTAGGTTTTTAGGTGTAGCTTTGCTGTTCCTATATAGAGAAAACCAGAATGGGGTATGTTTTCTGAGGTGCTGTGGTAGTTCTTGATTCCCCCCAACATTTGATACTTGAGAGGTTTGCACTTTTTTCCCTCTTCCTAGATCTCTAATAGTGAAGCTACAGAGAGCATTCTAATTTCACAATTAGAATGTGAAATTAGAATGCTCTTTTACAAACAACAATCAATATGAAGCAACTTCAGCTGTAGTCTGTACAGTCTGTATTGAAGATTATAAAAGGCTACAGTTATAAAATGCAATTTTACAGAACCTCGAAACAAATAATGACTTAATGGAAATCCTGCCTTCTGCCACAGAAGAGCAAAATCTCTGATACACCCACAAAAAGTTTAGTGAATATAGTTAGAAAGATTGGGTGCTTAAAGTGTTCACAGACTGTTGTTAAATAGTTTGGTTGTTTTGACATTATTATTTACAACATGAGTAAGTGCACTTCAAATAATTTGAAAGAAATCTAGCAAAAAAAAATGAAGACTTGTTTATTCCTAGATGTTCTGCCACATGAACAGGCATGCAATTTACAAAAATCCCTCCAGATGGCTCTTGGAGCAGGTTGGACCTATTTGCTGTCGAGCATGTGTGAAGTGCTGCCTGATGGTGATGAGAGCCGCTCAGATCGAGTGACCTAAGCTGTGTTCAGGTACTGAAGTAAACGCATTGCAGAGCTTGCAAACTCCGTGTAGCTTAGTGCTGCAAAAAGCCATGAAGGCAAAGAGTTTCTGTCAGTAGTTAACCACTGCTGCAGATACTGTGGTGCCTTTGGTCTGATCCAATAAAGAAAACAGCCAGTTTACCACTGTTGGATACATTTTTTTTAATCCAAGTGGTTTTCAAAGACCTTTCTGTGGCCAGAACATCTCCGTATTTTTTGCAAAACTTGTATATAATATCTATGCAGTTGTAAATCAGAAAGTAATTTTCTTGGAAAGTTATACTATTCCTTCTTGATTTTTGCCATCATTTGATAGTATTTATTTTGGGCTTTTCCTGAAATGTTTTGGGGATAAGGGATTTTTCCTTGGGCAGAGTTTGTGTTAATCTTCTAAAGTGTTTTGGAATTGAAAAAGTATCAGTGGAGCATAAAAGAATGGTAATAGCAGTTTGGGGAAAGTATTTAACAAGATAAGAAGTAGCAGTTTTTCTTTTGTTATTTCCAAAGTGTTGCATTAAGAACTTGCTCTGTAGAGAAAATGCCCAAGTAAGCCCTAACAGAAATGTCTGCCAACGTGCATTCCTGCTGGTGTAAATCCTCTGACAGCTACCATGTGCAAATTTTGCACAGCTTGTAATTTTCTGTGCAGCTGGAGTAGCCTTGTGCTGGTCTGAATCTTGATCTTTGGCAGAATGTTCTTTTCAGGCTTATGAATAATGTGATCATGAGCATGTTTGCCTTGGCAATGTATTCCTCCTGCTACGGGAATACATTACATTAACAAAACAAACTACTGCTATAAGAATTGAGGGGTTTTTGGTGAAGAGAAAATACCTTCTAAGGTTTTACAAAGATACTGTAAATCTATGTACCTTTTAAATGTATTGTGACAAAGAGGTTCTTAAAAGATATTTATTTGGGAATGCAAAGGTGTTGGCAGCTTTTAAGTGACCCTTGCTGTTTTAATTTTTCTCTAAATCTGACAGATACCTGCTGAGGCGCTGCTGCATCACATTTCAAACCAATCTCAGTTTAGGTTTCATCTGACAGATAGTCACATTAATACCATAAAAGCCTGAATATCATCATGGAACCTGCTGGCTGCAGACATTGCTCACATGAGTCATCTTGTACTTACTTTTCTCTGCTGGACATTTACTTACTGAATATGGACAGCATTAATACCTGCAGGAGAGAGCATCTGGGCTGAAAAATTAAAACAGCATTGAGTGGCAGAGGAAGGGTGGAAATACCATTGCCTTCTTTTGTCTTTCTCTCCTCTACAAGTAGCACTCAGGGCACTCAGTATATCCCTGCTCCCTTGATGGGCTGCAGCCATATATATTGTCCTGTTCTTTCTTCTATTCCACTTTGACCCTTCTGGACTGTTTACAGGCTTCTCAGCAATGTCAGGGTGAATCTGGCCAAACCAAGAATGAAGACTGAACAACAGAAAAGCTGTATCAAAACAAGTGTCTGGGACAAATGGCCACCTGAGAGCTCAGCAACTGGGCTTCCTGCTTCTGGTGCTGCAGCGGAGGATGTGAAAGGCAGCTTTTGCTTCTGAGAGAGACTATGGTCTCATCCACCTTGATTGTTCTCATGAGTGTAGAGGCAGCAGCAGCAGCTCTACCCAAGCCCTCTGTATTTAGCTGTGCAGATAGGAGGCAGAGAATGACACTAAGTGCAGCACATGTTGTCTGGTTGTACAAAGATCCAGGTGGCTGGAATAGGCAAAGAAGTGATTACAGAGGTGCATTGAAGCAGTCTGAAAGTTTTAATTTGTCTGTGCCTAAGAGTATTTTGAAGCACTGTTGCAGCTTACAGAAACAGGCTCCTTCAAAATACTGACTCCAGGTCGACTAGAGCTTTTAGGACTTTCCAAAGTTAATATAACATTGTTGATGTACTGCATAATAAAAGAATAATGTAGCTATGTTGGCTAGATTGTATGTTATGCCAGAAACTTCAACTCTGCAGCAGCAGACACCTGTGTATTGACAGAGTTGGCAAAGAACCACAGCAAAGCAGATTTTGGTGTGGGGCATATAAATTCTTTGTTTTCAGCATATGCTGGAGTATCATAAACATTAAATGACAGTGTCCAGTGATTTTATGGAAGGTGGATTTACTTATGGATAATGAGCAGGAACTTAGTCTCAAAAACATCCTCTCCTTCAGCCAAATAGGGCTGTTTATGATGTTCTTTTTCATTTGTAGAGTGAGTGTATTAGTGTGTTGGGAAAAGACAAAATACTTCTTTATACGAGGATATGCATACTTCCTCATTTCTCTCTAGATACCATTGAAAAATTAACATTTGATAGAAATCCCCAGTAAGACACTGCTAAGGCCATCCTTGCAATGAAAAGCTGTCAGGGATTTCTAACTCATACATTGCCAGCTGCATGTGCTTGGTCAGATTAGGAAATCCAAATTACCTTCAAAACCATTTTCCTGAGTGAAAAAATTCCTATTCAGTTTTTGAGCTATTAAACATGATGATGTAAAGGTTTGAGAGTTGCAGTTGCATTAAGGCCATGTTATATTAATTAAACATCAAAGTGAGTATAACTGTTATTGATTAACCATATTTAAGTACATAAAGGAGAGAAAAAAGCAGGCATGTCTGTCATTATAGGTTTGGGGTTTTTTTTCCATTTTGGCCTTCTTTTTTTGCATTTCATCCCATCCCAGGTCCTGCTAATTTTCAGCATTTTACATTATAACTGGTTCTATTCCACCTAACTGGAGTGTTTTCTGGCTATGATCATCCTCTCACACCTTTCTTAAATAATATGCTTGAATCAGATTTGTTCACATGAAGACATTGTTTGCAGAGCCCTTTTAAGATGTTGATATGTACATGCTGGTGGTTCTGAATATCTTGATATATATTTGTGAGTGTTTGTGTGGCTTTTGCCACTACCTGGAGCCAGCAATTTGAGGCATTGTTGGGGTTTCAGACAAACTTCTCTGGCTGAGGTGCATAAGGCATGCATTTCTGAGCAGGTTAGTTAAATGTGTCAGATCTCCCTGTCCTCCTCTGACCAGCTGCAGCAGAGAAACAGACGAATGGCCCATGAGTCAGCTCTGGAAGTGATACACTCATAGTGCAGCATGTCACAGGATACTGGCTCTGCTCCAGCTGCTATGACTCTGTGGAGCACCAGGCCAGGGTTGCTCGGAGGCTGAGGTGTGAGCTGTTGGGGCAGTATCAGCAGATGGGGCTGCCAGCTGAAGCTGCTGACCTGGCACACCCACCAAACATCCATCCTGTGCTCTTACATCATCTGCTTCAAGTTCAGCTTGTTCACATGAACCTCCATCCCACACCAGTTTCACAGCTGGATATCCAAAGAAGATGGAGAACACTGCAGTCTCGTTTTCTCATTTTGCTTTAAATAGCATGTGCTATTAGCACCTTGGGGAGTACTAGATAGAGACATCAACATTTTCTAAGGATGTTTCTCAGGATTTGCCCTTGGCTTCTTCCTATGATTTCTTATGTACTTTAAGATGCTGAGGCAGTGATTGCACACTTCAAGCAGGATTGCTTTAGGTCCTAACATGGTTTTGAGGAATGAGAGAATACCTCATCTGCTTCCTGAGTAAGTATTTTACTATGAGAGTGAAACAAAGGCTTTCTTTGTAGTTCAAATTCTGCTGTTCAGTGAGACGATAATTTCACTGTATTACCAGCAACATTTTTTCATCTGAAATCTCCCCTTTTTGTTATAGGACACAGACCAAGGAAATTATGCTGTTTTCAGAAGTATTGAGAATACCATTTGAAAGAATCGCAGAAGGTTTAACCAGGATGCTCGAGAACTTAATACTTACTCTTTGTACAGTGTTCTTCATTTAATGAGCAGGATTTCTACCCTGTAGAATTATTCAAACAACAAAGTGCTTGGACCTGAGCCTGTAATGTTTTCAGTCATTGTGATTTAGAGGGTTACATACATCCTTGAGAGCTCTCAAGCTAGAGATAATCTCTGTTCCAATTTATATTCCCTTGCATTTGATGGTGGTGATGTGTATGCTACAAGAAATAGCAACAAAAACTTCCACTGTATAGCTTATCTAGTTTTTACATTTTCTTGCCATTTAGGCAGAACATGTCATACCTTAAATGTGCTTTATTTTAGCCTGAAAAATTTTGTTATTCCTTCCAGATTACAATTTAGGTACATTATAGATAAGAATGTAAATAAAATTAGTGTTAAAATTTATAAATTTTCCCATTCCTAATATAAGTTTTTATATGACAACAGATGAAAAAAACCATAAATGGGAATGTTTTCAGAATTCATAAACAGGGCTAATCTGGCTATATATTAGAATCTCAGAATCATAGAATGGTTTGGGTTGGAAGGGACCTTAATCTAATCCCAATGCTCAAAACACCATGCTACCTGGCTTTGAACACTTCCAAGGATGCCGTATTCACAACATCTCTCAGCAATCTGTTCCAGTGTTTTACCAACATCACAGTAAATAATTTCTTCCTCATATCTAATCTGAAACCCATCCTCTGTCAGTTTAAAGCCATTCCACCTTGTCCCGTCATTACATGCCATTGTAGAAAGCCCCTCTCCAGCTCTTTTGTAACCTCCCTTTGCAATCTTCAATGCTGCTGTATGATCTTCCCAGAGCCTTCTCTTCTCCAGGCTGAACAACTCCAAGTGTCTCAGCCTGTCTCCTTAGGAGAGGTGCTCCAGCCCTCTGATCATCTTTGTGGCCTCCTGTGGACTCACTCCAACATGTTCACATCCTTCTTATGCTGTGGGCCCCAGAGCTGGATGCAGGTGTCCAATTGGGGTCCCATGAAAGAGGAGTAGAGAGGGAGAATCACCTCCCTTGACCTACTGGTCACATTTCTTTTTATTCCCCAATTCCCCCAAGTCCTTCTCCTCAGGGCTGCTCTCAATTCATTCTCCACCCAGAATGTATTTGTGTTTGGAATTGCCGTGACCCAGGTACAGGACCTTGCACTTGGCCTTGTTGAACTTCATGACATTCACACAACCCCACCTTTCCAGACTGTCCAGATCCCTCTGGATGGCAGACCTTCCCTCCACTGTGTTGACTGCCCCACACAGCCTGGTGTCATCAGCAAACTCGCTGAGGGTGCCCTCGATCTTGCTGTCCCTGTTAAGCTGTGCTGGTCTCAGTGCCAAGCCCTGGGGACACCACTCACCACTGGTCTCCACTTGCACACTGAGCTCTTTGTGCTTGACCATCCAACCAATTCCCAATTCACCGAGTGATCAATCTCTCAAATCCATGTCTTTCTGTTTTAGAGACAAGGATGTTGTGTGGGACAATGTCAAATACTTTGCAAAGGTCAGTCACTCTTCTCTTGTCCACCAATGCTGTAACCCTGTCATAGAAAGCCAACAAATTAGTCAGGCATAATTTGCCCTTACTGAAGCTATGTTAACTGTCACTCCTTATTTTCCATATGCATTTACATAGTTTCCAGGAGGATCTGCACCTTGATCTTGCTGGGCACAGAAGTGAGCCTGGCTGGCCTGTTTCCTTTTTAAAAATGGGGGTTTATGTTTCTCCTTTTCCAGTCTGTGATATCCTCACCAGACTGTCAGTACATCACAAATATGATGGATGGTGACTTAGCCACTTCCTCTGGCTGTACCATCAGGATCCACGAATGCTTCTTTTCAGGCTCCATGACTTTTGCACCTTCAGACCTCTTAGATGTGGTCTTGAATCAGATCTTCTCTCTTCCTTCTCCCAGTCTCACCTTTGCCTTCTGCAGCTTGGTGTGGCTGGATGTGAGGACCAGGCACATGTTTTGTCTCAAACATTCTGACTGTTGTGAAAGAAAAGTGGATTGGAAGAAATATCCTGTGGAGGTAGGAAAGCCCTGTTCTAAGACAACTTCCCTTTCCACCTAGAGATGCCCATCCTGACTCATCTCCTAGCGGTCTGGATGCTCATGGGCAAGGGAATTGACACAAAAACTTAGTTTGCATAAGAGGCAGACACCAGGCTAGATATGGAAATTTGGTCCTGCCTACACCACTTTTTCCTCTTTTTCTCTTTGTTTAGCTATCCCAGATGCAGACTATCTGTGAAGCAGGATCAATGTGGGACTAGGGTTTGGTGAACTTCTTTCTTCTCTTCCTCTCTTTTATGTCCTTCTTTCTCTCCTACCGTGCTTTGTCTGGGCAAAGTACATCTGTCATATTCCACCTCTTATTCTGTACTGGACTTTGTTGCTAGAATTGAAAGCTTGTGGAAGTGTGTTGTAAATTTAAGGGCTTGTTAACCAACACTTTTCAGACTAAATAGTGGGCTACTTTCCAGAGTTAAGATGACTATATAATAAAAGTATAAGAGTTCTCTATCACATGGACTGGTGTCTTTAAAAAGCCTGATGAGAATTTATAACAAACATCCCCTTCCCTACTGATGAGTCATGACACAGAGCACTCACCAGCAGAGACTGAGGAAAAAGTCTTTGAGTACTGCAGACTTATCCAAATCCTGGATAACCAGATCTCCCATTTTCCTCTGGAAAGGCCCACATTTTCTCTGGTCTTCCTTTTATCATGGATATATCTGTAGAACCTTTTCTTGTTGCCTTTGATGTCTGTGACCAGATTTAACTAAACTGATTATCAGACTGTCTCTCTATACTCCCCCCAGGTTACCTGTCATTGCTTCCACCCTCTGTGTCCTTCCTTTTGGTGTTCGATATTTTCCAGAATATTCTAGTTCATCTATCCAGGCCTCTCAAGAGTTTTTGCCTGGCTTTCTGTTCTTGGGATGCATGGAGGAGGCAGTCCTTGAATATCAACTGGCTTTCTTAGGGCCCTCTTCTCTCCAGGAGAAGAGAATTATTCCATGGTGGTTTACCAAGCAGATCACTGAGGAAGCCAACCTCTGCTTTCCTGAGCTCAAGGGTAGTGAGCTTGCTGTGTGCCCTCCCTGCTGCCCTAAGGATCTTGAACTCCACAGGTAAATGATCACTGCAGCCACGGCTGCATTTGGCCTTCACATACCCCACCCACCCCTCCTTGTTGGTGAGAACTAGGTCCAGCATAGCATCTCTCCTTGTTGGCTGCTCTATCACTTGGACATAGAAATTATCATCAGTGCATTCCATGGACTTCCTGGTTTACTTAATGCCCTGCTGTGTTTTCCCTCCAGCAGATATTGGGGTGCTGGAAGTTCCCCACGAGGACCAAGGCTTGTGAATGTCTGCCTGTTCTTATGTATCTATAGAGGTTCTCATCTGCTTGCTCTTCTTGCATAATTCTCTGTAATTGGAAGCTGTGTGGAAATTTCTGCTAGGCAAGTCAGTTAGCAGCTGCCTCCAAAGATGTAAAAGAGAACACAAAAATATACAACCATACTCTCCTCCAACACTGCTTTAGACAGGAGTTGTGATCTGCAAAGTGAGTATCTAAGGTAACAGAGTCCTTCAGGACTGCAGATAAAACCTGTGATAGCACTTTGGGATGGCAGTTATTATCTCCAAGCCGAGGGAGAGTCCTAGACATTTATGGGGAGGTAGATGGGTATAAGTCCCTGGTATGGATCAGCTGTTGCATAAACAGATGTTTTGAATTGTGATTATTATTTGGTGTATTATGAATATGGCATAAGAAGATTTTGTGTCTAATGTAGTAGTTGGTGTGAGGTAGGCTTAGGAAAGCAATACATGTGAGAGGAGATGAAATAATTCCTTGCTTACGCACAGTCTAGAGAGGTGGGAATAGATTTACATTTAAACTGTAGCCTAAATGTCAGGTGTGGGAATAGGATTTGTGGATCTCTCTCCTGGTGTATTAAGCACAGATTTGAAGTTCATGCCAAAAAGGAATTATGGCTTCATTGTGGCATACAGAAATATGTTAGAGGTAAAGTAAAGGTGGATATTGCTTTTGGCACTTGAGCTGAATTTGTGTAAAGATCAATTTATTGAGAAGAGCTGTGCTCCGCTGGGATGTTGGCTGTGTCTTGGATACTTTGTTTCTCCAAAATATGTTTATTTTATCTGCTCTGTCTCAATAAGATTTTCCCAGTAAATAATTGTGTATATATATATGCATTTTCAAGTTAATCTTAACAACAGAAAAGCTTAGTCCCTCACTGTTTTCCTAACCAGACTGCATGCTGATAACGAGTCAAGTACTAAAGTACGATACTTCATTTTTGTTTTATAAAAAGTATATTGTTCCAGAAAAATACTCCAAGTAGGCCTTCTAAATTTAGTAGGTTTTTTTCTGTAATAAAACACATGCTAGAGCTGCAGAGAGATATCCAAGTCAAGATGTCATAGGAAGCCTTCCACCAACTTAGGCACTATCCTGTGAATGTTCACATGTTGTTTAATTTTATGCACATATAAAATAGGATTGCTTCTGTGTGTGAAAAACCTAAGACGGTGAAGAACCACTTAAACTATGATGACTTAAGAAAATTATACCTACAGCATAACTTGAAGTGTTGTAATTCATGAATGGTGACTCAGAAATACACTCTCGTTCAGAAGCAGAATAATAGAGAAAAAATAAGGCTAGATCTGGCTGTTGTCTGCTAGAAAAGTCTGTGTCCTTTTTTTTCCTGTCTCATATCAACATGAACTGCCTTTAATTCCTCAAGTCTGCATGACCCTACAAACATCTCTGCAACTTACATTGGCAAGAAATTATTTTCTGAGCTTCTTAATATTTCCTCTCAACTGGAGGACCAAGAGCTCTCTTTTCATGCTTTCATAACAATTCAGAGATACAGAAGTGCATCCTGTCTCTGCCGTGCTGACCACCAACTCTTACCAAATACTCTTTCCAATTTAGTTTTTCCATGCTTTTTAACCCTGTACTGAATTAGGCATAAAACTATAAGGAAGGTCCCAAGTAGAATTTAATTATTAGTAAGGAAATCTGACCATAATTTTGGACTTGCAAAAATGTTAAAAAATGTGCACCTGATATTTTTTAAAGTTTTGGGGCAAATTACCATCTCTATATCCTTGCATTATTCTGTAAAAGGATCTTGCTTTTGAAAGGGAAAAAGCTTAGCTTTTAGAAAGACGAGTGTGTAAGAAGCCCTGCTTGGATAGGGCAGCCTTTTAGATACTCTTTCATACATATTTTCAATGATAAAAGTGACTTTGTAACCATAAGGAAAGCAGATAATCAGGATCCATTGTGCGGTGTGAAAGAAAATATTTGTTCACATGTGAAAATAACTTTGAACTATTCAACTGGAAAAAATTAGCATATTTTCATTTTTTTTTTACCATGTCACCTTAAAGCTAGACTTAGAAAAAGGTAGAGAAGTTCTGGTCTAGCAGAACCTTTGCTACTTGCGGGTTTCCAGCCTGACACTATTTTGTGTAAGGGGTTGATAATGCAGGCTCTATCCCGCCACTTTCTTTCTCCTCGGCTCCCTGCCTTTTTCCCCTGTCACCTGGCTGAGTGTGCTGTGAGTCCTATCCTTTACAGAGGAAAGAAGTGTAGAACAGAGCAAAATGCAGAGTCACTGAGGTTGGAAAGCACCTCTGGAAATCGTCTATGACAATCCTCCAGCATGAGGAAAAGGTCAGCTGAGGCAGGTTGCCCTGGCCATGCCCTGGCCATGTCCTGGGATATCATCAAGGATATAGATTGCACATCATTGCTGGGCAACCTCTGACAGTGTTTGATCACCCCTATAATAACAAAAGGGGGTTTATTACACCAATGGGGAATTCCCTGTGTTTTGGATTGTTCTCATTGCTTCTCATCCTGTCACAGGACACTGCTTAGAAGATTTTGGCTTTATCATCCTTACACCTTTCTAGCAAGTATTTTTACAAATACACAAGATCTTTCTGAGCTTTATTTTCATTATGCTATAGAAGACTCAGCTCTTTCAGCCCCACCTTCTGTGAAAGATACTCCAGTCTTTTGAGGGTTTTGTGGTCCTGCAGTGGACTCTATCTAGTATTTGCACGTCTTTTGTACTGGAGTGCCCAGATCTGGACCCAGAACTACAGAAGTATCTTACCAGTTCTGTGAAAAGAAGAGGGACAATTTGCTTGACCGCAGGCAAAGCTTTTCCTAATGCAGCCCAGGAAATTGCTGCCCATCTTTGCTATAAAAATGCACTGCATTGCTCATTTTCATTGCTTGTTCTGTAGGACTGGGATCCTTCTTCATAAAGCTACTTTCCAGCTGGCCAACCCCCAGCACATACTGTGTCTGCAGTTATTTCTGCTCTAGGACAGGACCTTAAATTTCCTTTTGCTGCATTTCATGAGGTTTATATTTACCCTTGTCTCCAGACTGTAGAGTCCCTCTGGATGGCAGCACAGATCAGGTATATTAATTATTTCTTGTCGTTTTCTATCACCTGAGAACTTCCTGAGAGTGCATTCAGTCCTGTCATTAATGATGATTTTAAGCAGTGTTGGTCCCAGTATCAGTGCCTGGAGTACACTGTGTACAGCTGGCCTTCAGCTGCTTTCTGTGACACTTATCACAGCTCTCTGAGCCTGCCAGGCCTGTCAGTTTTTTCAGTCCACCTTGTTTGCCACTTACTTAGTCTGTACTTCATCACTTTGTCTGGGAAGGTGTGATGTGAGAGTGTGGAATGCTCTGTTAAAGCTAAGATAAAGCAACCTCTTTCATTCTCCTCTCTCTCCATGCCCCAGCCTGCTCATCTCATCATAGAAGGCTATAAGGTTGTTCAGGAATGATTCACCTTCATAAATCCATGCTGACTGCTCCAAATAGCCTCTTGTCCTTTATCTGTTTGGATTGTCTAGTCCATCATCTTCCCAGGAGAAACAGCAAAGCTGATCACCATGTAGTTCTCCACATCCTCCCTCTTCCTCTTCTTGTAAATAGGAATGGTAATAGATTTCTTTCTTTCAGTGCTAAGGAGCACCCTCTCTAATTGCTGTGATGACTGGGGCAGTGGCATTGTCCAGTTCTCTCAGCACCACTTGGTGCATCCTGTCAGTTCCCATGGACTTGTGTATGTCTAGGTTGTTGAAACGTTCCCTGTCCTAGTCATCCTCTACAGGCTGTAAATTTTCTTGTGCTGCACTTTACTGCTGGTGTCCCCACAACCTTCAGATGCCAGATTTCCACAAGGTAGTAAAAGAGCTCATTCCAGCACTAGGAAAATTTTGTCTGGGGGACTTCACTGACCATAGTATGAGTGCTATCTGAACATCTCACCATGAAACTAGGAACACGTAGTGTAAGAACCTTAAAAATCATATTTGTCTTAAACACTGTAAGACCACTGAAGGGCATTGCCCACTATGGCAAACTGGATAAAGAATTTGTGGCCACCAAAACTCAATGCTGCTCCAGTATGCCTTCTGGGTTCTGGGAACTTGATATAAGATAAAGGTGGTACTATTGTCCAATTATCTCAAGTTTAAGGAGAAGTAAACACAGCTGGAGGAGAAGAATGTATCCACAAGAAAAGCCAGCTCAGCGGCTGTGCTAAAAATCATGTCTGGCTAGGCCCGGCAGGGGGAGACCATAGCCCACCAACCCATTTGCTGAGGCCAGGTCCGCATACCAGAATTCCGGGATTTTTTAAAAGTCCTCCACTATGAGGGAAATGCAACTGTACTGGGTTTGTCTCTGGGGCATAAAATTAATTTTTGTGTTGCAGTTGTTTGTAAGTGTAAAAAAGGTACTTACAAAAGCAGTGGAAAATCGTCTTGGAGGTATGCTTAGGAGATTTGCATGTGAAGAAAAAGTATTTTATAGGATCTCAATTTTTAGAAAAATTGTTCCCAGAGGCATCCTTTATATGACTTACTGTGCTGTCTGTTTCCCTGGAGCAAATCAATATTTTCACCACAGGTGAGAAATTTGGCACTGAGTTGACCACCCAGAGGTTGCAAGGAGTCTGCATTGGCAAAGGGACCACCCAAATACTGACATTCCTCTGTGCTCAAATGAGCAGTAAGAAACTCTGTGGCAGGCATTCAGAAACACATGCTGAGAATATGAATCTTTCTGGAGAAAGGGAAGGAAGAGAGCTTGTAGTTTGTAGAAGAGATCTAGTAAAAATATGTGACTGTTGACTAACATATGGAACACAATGTGTTTTAATCCTGTACACATGTGAATGAATGAAATGGAAACCAGGACAGCAGACAAAGGTCGTACACTGAAGAGCTGCCCATTCCTCTGTTTCTAAAGACACTATGAGAATATGACAAAATGAGTTCTCTGCAGAACAATCATATAGGCAAAACAGAGACTGCTGCTATGGTAGCACTGGCAGAGACCGAAAGGGCCTGCCTCTTGCTGAAAGAGCTGCTCATTGGTTTAGAGCTCAGTACACTTGATTAATTCAAGAATTCATGTTTCCCTGTTCAAACACCACACCTCTGTGTTTTAGGTGTTTCCTCCTGTAGTTACTCTGATGTGGATTCTCTTCACATTGCAGTTTTTGTGTTCAGCTATGTGTGCAATAGAAGACTGAGACTGAAAATTTTAAACCAACCACTGTGGATGGATGAGCATAATGAAAATTTGTCACTAAAATTCTATTGTGGCTGCTAAGAAATAGTAGGTGCTATGTCTTCTAAGCTTCCGAGTGAATTTAGACACTTAATTTATTCCACAAAACATCAGAGTATTTAATAGCATAGTTCTCCTTTGTCTCTATGTATGCCTCCTTATATTATGCATAAAACTTTACAAGTTTACTGAAAGTTTACTGTATTCTTGCTGTTAAAGGTTGTGAAATTCTCATGTCTGAAATATTTTAACTAAGAGATGAATTGGTCTTAAAACCCTTACTGAAAAGAAAAGTGCTGCCTTGGACTTAGAAGAAACTGATGTTCTGCAGGTCATGGACAGTTATGTCCTGTGTTAGCATCCAACGAAGTGCAATGAATGTTTTTGGTGTGTTTTTGAGGAATTGGACTTTAAATATTTCCCAGAGAAAAGTCTTGTGGTATTAAGTAAGGAACACCAGTGCCGTGCCCAAGTAGTACAGAATTTCTGCAGGGTGTTTATGGGAGAACTGTGTGGTATTTTTGCAGCTTTGACCATGACTTGTCCATACCACAGGTACTATGACAAACAATATGAAGGTAGATAAACTAATTTTCACAGATTTAAGAAGGTTCACTTTATTTTTCCCTGCATTAGTGTCTCATCTGCATTAAGAGTATTTGTAAGATAGTTTATCCTATGAAATGTGCTGAATTGTCCTGTCTTGGGGCATCATGGCTGTCCTAGGACTTCTTTTTCTTCAAGGACATATGCTGATGGCAGTCAGCACAGACCATGTAGATCTGTGTTTACAGCCTGCGACACCTGTATTAAGTCTAAGTGTTTCTAGACTGTAACAGTGGTGGACTGTCTGCACTTACAAGAGTTTTGACTGTATGGGAGTGCATTTGGGAATGTGTGTCCAGAGCTCTCAGCCTCTGAATTTCATTCCTGTTTGCTACCAAACACAGTTAACTTTTTTTGTGCTGTGTTGGACTTACAGGCACATGCACAAATGTCTGTGGTCTCCATTGGATTTCTTCCTTCCCGCAAGCCAAGATGAGGACTTGAGTGCCTCTGAAAACTTACGTAACACAGGTGAAAAGTAGGCATAGCTTTGGATTTGACCAGCCTGTTTCACAACAGCATCTGTCCTTAGTGAACTTAGATCCTCAGCCAGTGAACTGTTTTGTCTCCAGCACTGACCTAAGAATGGAAACCTTTATGTTCATTGGTGAAAGACAGTTTGTTCCCTTGATCATGACTAGTGAACAGATACCATGCACTCTGTGAGAATGACTGTGAAAGTTAGGCAGAATACTACTTGGAATCTGATGCAAATTTAGATTATGGACTGTAGTCCTGCATCTCTAGGACCAAATATGAGTACAGTATACAGGAGAACTAGTTGGAGTGTTTGGTTTGCAGAGCCTAATTTTGTCTCTAGTAGCAGCCTTCCTTGAGACATTAGATTAGGAATTAGCTAATGCACAATAAAAGTGGCCCTAATTCTATTTTTCCTTAGTAATGTAAGCCCATTACTTTATAAATCTCCTTTCTCTCTCTCTCATTTTTTTTAATCAGTTGGGGTGTATTTACATTTTTTTTCCATTTTTCATACTTTATCTTTACAGCTTCCTGATTTTACTTCATGGATTCTTTCTGGTGGTGCTATAATTTATGCATCTTGTAATATTTTAACAGATGCTATTTTGGAGATACCCAAATTTATCTAAATAGAGCTGGAATTTAACCTCATGGAATCATAATTTCACTTGTTGTGTTTGAATCACAGAAAGAGTTTGAGGACCCCAATTGAATTATGACCTTATTGTACAAAGCAGCCTATGTGCTTACCCTAGGATGCAGATCAAAAAGTCAGAGGCTGACTTTGTTCATTTATTGTTCTCATGGTATAAGGCAGTATGGTGCATACAGACAGGCAGGAAAGATATTTGACAATACTGAGTTATTAGAAATGAAATAACAAGTTGCAGTTTCCTTCATATTGTTTACACTTTGGTTAAATTTCTGTCTCTTGTAGGCTAGAAAACAATAACATTGTCATGAGATTGTTGACACAGACCATTTTTATACATTTTGCAATAAACAGGTACAAATTTATGGATATTTTGTGTTTTGCATATCCTGAGGTTCATATTAATTTCTTTAATTGAAATTATTTGTCCTGAAGGTTTTCTTAAGCCACCAAAGCCTGTATCAAGATAGCCATTCTATGAAGAGAACTAATGTTTAATGTTTAAAAGCATGTGGCAGTGTCAAATGAAGAAGTACAGCTCCTGTGCTTTCTTTTGGTTTTTTTTCAGGAATCCTTGTTATATTGGGTTTAAATGGTCTTCATGGGTCATTAGCTATTGTAGTATGACCTTACCTATATACAGTTTGGGAATATAGTTCAGAAACATGGTACAGAACATACAGAACATCTTGATAAATAGTGCAGAGGAAGAAGACTTTTCTACTACCTATGTGCCATGTATTAGTTCTATTTTTTCTCTTAGATAGTATGAAAAATAGAACCTGGTAACAACTTTATGTCAATTTATATTGCTATTTCTGGTAAAATATTATTGCAATTTTATGCCTCTTTCCATCAGCATACTGAGAACTCTGACAAGTGTGATGCTATTTTTAATAATCCTAGGATTTACTTCTGAATTTTTCCTGTACTAAAACTTTTCATGTGTTTACTTTTGCTATTTTCCCTGAACAAAATACAAAATCATTGTGGGGCTGAGGTTGGAAGATATCTCAGGAGATCATCTGACTCAACTTCCCTGTTCCAGTAAGGAGACCTAGAGCATGCTGTCCAATACCATGTCTCTCAAGAACTGATATTCCATCACATCCCTGGCCAGTCTTTGCCAGCGCTCAGTCCCCTTCTCAGTAAAAAAACACTTCCTACTGTTCGAAAGGAACCTCCAGTCTTTCAGTTTGGGCCTATTGCCTCTGATTCTGTCACGGGGAACCACCGGAAAGAGTCTCTGTCTTGTTAGTGCCCTCCCTTCAGGAGTGTGTACAATATCATAAGATTCCTCTGAGCCTTTTCTTCTACAGCCTGAACTATCTCAGGTCTTTCAGTCTTTGTTCAAAGGAGAGATATTCCAGACCCTTCATCATCTTAGTGACTGTTCAGTGCACTCTCTCCAGTAGCTCCATGTCCCTCTTGTACTAATAATCCCACAGCTGGGCACAGGACTCCGAGTGTGTCTTCACTGGTGTTGAATGGAGTGGCAGGATTACCTGCCCACAACCTGCTGTCAGCTCTTCTCTTCACACAGCCCAGGGTTCCATTCACCTTCTTTGCCATGAGGGCACAATGTTGGCCTGTGTTCCAGTGGGACCACAGTGATGCGGTGTTACAAAGTGGGTCATTTCAAATGGGCTGCTTTCAGATAGACATGTCTGTGGGAAGAAGTAATTCGAGTATAAATTTCCTATGGTATTTTAGTCTGCATTGTTTTTAATCATATGTAGCAGCCTTACTGACCAGCTGAGGTACTGAATGGTTGACATCCTTTGTTCCTGAAATCACCCAGGCTTCCACTGGAGTCCTCTGATCTCCTGTCAGCAAGCTGAGAATTTACCACTGCATCAGTGAAAGTGGCTGTATAGAGATACTGAAAACTCCCACTCTGCTCTAAGCAGAGATGAATCTCAGCTCTGTGAAGGGCTAGATTAAAACCCAAATGGGGTTCAAATACCTGTCTTGGCTGTAGGGCATGTTGTGTTCTTGCCCGATGAAGAACAGTTTGCACACCGGTTGGGTTAATACAATGCTCATTCTTCACAAACTACCAGCCTGTGGAACCACACAATGCTTATTCTGGAGGATCACATTAAACATTAACTAAGAAGAAGAATGGGAGAGTAATCAGCCCAGTTACTGGCAACAGTGTGAGTGAACAATGAAACAAAACTGTATCATAACTTTCTTGTCAACCACTGAAATCTACACACACTATCTGATACTTTCGTATATTGTATATTCTGTATGAGAAGCAGCAAGTTCCTTACGACAGTTCTACGTGAATGTGAATTATAATGGCAGCATTTTTCATTTCTGTGGCTAGCAGCAGATACTTTGGCTTCTATGGAGATACTTAGGAGGAGAGGGCCCTGAATGACCTCTAAAAGACCTGCAGGTTGTTCTGTTTTTTAACAGAAAAATCCTCATCATTTCAAAATTTCTATTTCTAGCTCTTCAATACAATGTCATAACAGAAATCAAGGTTTTTGCACATTGAAGAT
Organism: Prinia subflava; assembly: GCF_021018805.1. Classification (NCBI taxonomy): domain Eukaryota; kingdom Metazoa; phylum Chordata; class Aves; order Passeriformes; family Cisticolidae; genus Prinia; species Prinia subflava. The sequence goes on from NC_086283.1 coordinate 55,313,422, forward strand.
CCGTTTCTTCTTTGGGACTGTGTCTTACATCTTTTTGGCACCCATAAGTGATAGGAATTTTCAAGATTTTGTCATGCTATACAAGTACTGGAAAATACTCACATTTGGTAAAAAAAAGAGACAAGTATTTGTAGTTTCCATGAGCTTTGAAAGCTGAATCTACTATATAAAGAGTGAGACTGATAATATTTTTCTTTTGCTTGTGCAAGGATTTTACATCCAAATTGCATTTCATTAAAAAAAAAAAAAAAAGGACACAGGAATATTTTTTGAACTTGCACATATATTTTATGTAGAAGTCCACAGACTTGACATTTGAAAACTTCGCCAGCTGAATAGTATATTCCTATGAAGAGTTACATTGTGTGTGCATGCCTAAAGGGCATGAAGTTTTCTCTCTTCAGAACTGCATATATATATTGTATCTTTTAATAGATGTATGTACATAGATACATCAGTTTATAAATATATATGTGTACATATGTATATGCACATATATATGTAACCTTTATTTACTTTTCTTGAACTGTAAAGACAGCAAGCTGTAGAGCCATAAAGAATAAATTATGCTCACATCCGTGTCTTACTTACCACAGATACACCACAGAAGGCACAAGAGAATGTTCCTTCATACACCTTCTGAGTAAGCCTCCATTTGCTAATGCATCTCCAACAAAAATTCCAGAATTCATGGACCCTTATTAGAACTCCCTCTGCTTGATATTGCTTCCATTTCTGGAAGCTGAGATCCTTGTTGCTACCAGGCTTTTTAAAGAATGAACATACTCAGGGATCAGTGCTGCTTTGTGAAAAAAGCCTAGCTGAGTACTGGCTTTTATCATTGAACTCAGATGGCTCAGCAGGTAGTTGACTGCCCCTCCTGCTCACTTTAAATTTTAAGTGCGTCTTATCTCCCAACATGATTTATGTTTTCTTTGCAACAGTTTCTTTACTGAATCCACAAGAGAACAAAATCTTGGATGGAGCTGGAAAATGAGGGCATCTTTTCCTTGGGGTAATGTACATTTCCAGCTTTGTGAAACACTGTTCCATCTATTCCAACACAATATTTTCTAATAAAAACATCCAATGAACTGTCTGAAGCCTACCTTGGTTTTGTTTTGGGTTTTTTTTTTTTTCCTAGGAAAAAAATCCTTTCTTTTGTATAAAAGTAGAAAGATTTCTAATGTGCATGAGGATCACAAAGTGCAGCACAGCACTGTTTGGGTATAGTGCCTTGTTCCTGAAAGCATATAATGACTTGCATGTAAAACCTTGATCCTATTAATGTGTTACCATGGCACTGTGCCCAAGCCAGTGCCTCTTGCAGCTTATAGAATAAAATGTGCTACAGCAGCTATCCTGTACTGGGTTCCCAGCCAGTGTGGTTTTCATTCACTGTTGTCTATGCTTGGTGTGATGTAGACATGACTGACATGATTTTGTTGGTTTTGGAGGTTTCTCTCTAGAACTGTTTTTCTACATATTGAGGAGAAAACAGTAATTTGACATAAGTGCAGTAACCCTGTTTTGGTTTTTTTTTTTTTTTAATTCTACTTGTCTATCATGCTATTTTAGTAAGACCACAGGATACTGCAGTCTTTTTTTTACTAAGCATTTGTTATGCCTTAAAGACATAATTGTTTGGAATTTAAACACAGAATGTACTCCAAAACACATCAGATTCACACACCTGAGGTCTTAGACTCAAATGAGGCAAAAGTCTGTATATTTTAAATTTCATTAGAAACCCAAATACACATCATAGCTTTGAAGGATGAAATCTTGTGAGCTAGTCCTAAAAACATTTTCCTCATGAAAAATGAGGAAATGATAAACATTTGTAAATTGATTTCTGGAATATTGCAATGTGTAATACCAATGTATTCTGATACTCATTGAGTAAGCATATTTAATATTTTTGCTCTAGCACCTTGCCTTCTGGCAGGAGGTTCAATCATGTATGTCAAATGCTAAGAAGACTGGCAATTCTGTAAGCATCAGTATTCCTTTAAGAAGAATGGAAAAACAGCAGAGGAACTCAGTGTCGTGCTCAGGATTTTACTTGCTTGTTGTGGGGCCAACAAAATCTTCTGCACATAGAGTTCTCTAATATTTCTGCCTGCTTCAAGTGGTTTATGTTACTTTCTTTTCAGGAAAGTCATTGATAAAAAATGTACTACTTTAGATACTTTCACAATAGATTCTTCTTAAAGCAAATGATTAGGGAAATCCGTACTAAATCAATGGAGAGTTGTTTTTTTCTTTGTAGAACTTTGCCAATCCTGTTGCAATCCTGTGGACTACAAGTATCTCCAAACAGAAAATGGCTGTGCGTGCCTTTTACTCTGTTAATACCAGCAGCTGTCTGTTTCCTTGCCTGTGAGAGCTGAAACTTGAAATCAGGTTGTTATTTGAGCAAGATTTTCTTAATGTGCACTTTCTTTGCTTGGCAAACTTGCTGCTGATAAGCAAGCAGACAGCACAATAGGATGAGATTATGAGTGTTGTATAATACACTTGTTCTCTTTCTCCCCGTTTTCCTTTTTTTCCCCTCATTCTCTGGGAATGTGCTCCCAGGCATTCTTGGAAAGCTGCTAGTCCAGAAATATAAACACTTCTGAATTTTTTTTCTGATCTGAGATTTTTGATATGCTTTCTGTGGCACAGTCAAATCAGAAAGGATACCCAAAGTAATCCTGTGGAGGATGTCACTGGAGAAGGGAAGACAGAGTCACTCTGAAGATCCCAGAGACATGAACTGCAGGATATAAAAGAGCTAAAGCCATTAGTACTTTGTGTGACTGCTGTGAGTACTTAAAACTGCACAAAAGACAGAGAACAATGGTAGTTGTTCAAATACATGTTTACTACCTCTTTACTATGCCTCTTCTGTGCTTTGATGGGCTTTTACATAATGCTTCTCATCTGTTCAATGTTATCAGCTGCTAGTAAAAGCTATCTACTTTACACACATAATTCAGATTGCCTGAAGATAAAGGGCCTGTAAGGTCTGTTGGGTGTTGTGGTTGTTATGGCTTCAAGGCTTAAGGGATGCTGAAAATATTCTGATTTGCAGCTTTAACATCTACATTCATGCTGATCTGTTAGGTCATCCCAAAGGCCCATCTCAGTGGAATGCACCTTGTTTATACCCATGCCCTGAATGTTACTCCAATATCTATGCCCGGGGCCCTCAGCAAAGTATGTCTAACACATGTTTCAACCCAAACTGCCTGGTTTTGGCTTATCTCTGTGGGCCAGGCTGACTTATGCTGTACCTTGTAGCAAGAGTGGGGAGATGTGGGAACCTACCCCAGCACTCCCTCCTTGTCAAGAGGCAAAACACATACATAACCTGTGCCAGAATAATATTTTGTTTTTAATTTGCACAACAGAATTAAATTGTATTTTCCCATTTGCAGGGATTGTGAGCAAAGAAGATACTCTGGAGTCCTGCCATCATGTAGAAATCACAATGGGCTGAAAAGAGTGTCTCCTGTCTTAGTATGTAGTGCAGTTTGGGCCCTAAAGCAATCATCTGAAGGATATTTGTCCAGGCAGTTGTTCTTCCTGGGTGATAGAGAGCAGCACCAATGGGCACAGGAGTGCTTTTAACATCATGAGTCAATCCTCAGTTTTCATTTGTGTAGAGCTGAACTCACATGAGATCTGGCTTTTTGAAATGTTTAAATATAGGTGCAGTAACCACTGGTGTGGTCTTTTCTCACACATAAGCCTATGAACTCTCACCGAGAGTTTTGTCTGACTCTCTTTTCTATATAGTAAATAGTTGAGTACGCCTTGCATTTTGCAAACCACTGTTGCATTTACCATTGCACTTTGTAAACTCACAGTTTTATATCAGTTAATTATATTGTTGCTTCTCCTTTATCAGTGAAGTGCATAATTCCCTCTGTGACAAGGCCTGTCCTAGATACAGTGAGCAATCACCATGTGCATTCAGAACATCCTGATCCTGGAAAGAACATTACCCAAATTATTCTGAAGATAAAGGGAACTTTTGTCTCCTTCCTACAGACATACTTGTTATAGCAGTCTCACTTGACTGCTATGTGAGTCAGTGAAGATGATGAAGATGTCCCTGGACAAGGATGAGGGACTTCTACTTCAGCCTCTAATTAAATTAGGAAATCTGGCACTGTTCCTGGCATATGGTGGTGATTATGAAATGGATGATAGGGAGACATTCTCTGTGCAAGGGCAGTGGCAGGCCTGTGCCTCCTTTCCTCCCTTTCTGCCTGTTTTCATCTAGAAGGCACAGTGCTGGCCAGCCCTGGGCCCCAGAAGCCGTCTCACAGGAGAGTGGCTGCCTGTATACCCTGTATACCAAGGCTGTGGGCCTTGGGTGATGGAGATGGACAAACACCACATGAGACTTGTGCCATAGGTGTGAACTTCATGTGTTTGTGGATAGGGTGGTCTGTGGAGCACTGAAGGTATGATGCTGGCATCCCACAGACCTGTTGTCCTTACTTTTGAGCAATGGAAGAAGGTCTTTGTGATACCAGGGCAGTGTGAGGGGCTGTTTCTGTGTGCTCACAGATGTACTGCCTGCTCTGGCTGTGAAACAGCCCTGTTCAGGGTCTGTTCAGGCAATATGCCATCCTTTGCCCTTGATGCTCCCTTTCAAAATGTGTAGCTTGATAAAGTTAGATTTTATATGTCAAGGTTTTTCCATGCTGTCTTAGCTGTTCTCACTATTCAATACTGAGCTGAAGTGTCATAGCGGTCTATATGCACCTCAGACGTCCTCAGAGCAACCTGGTTGGAGCACTCAGAGCCCCTGGTTGTCCCAGACATCTAGGGACTTCCAGTGCCATGACAAAGTGAGTGAGGATTTCACCTTGAGAGGCCCCAGTGACTGCTTATAGTGCAGTGGTTGCGTGGCATAGACACAGCTGTATATTGTGATAATAGATAAGGGTCATTTGAGCTCTAACAGCTCCATTTAGCTTTTGGAAAACTATTTTGAGATCACCATGTAGTGTAGCAGAGAGAGTAGATGAGTTTGGGTTCATCTCACCAGTTCCTGCAGTGCAGTTCCTTGAATGTTTATTCTGCTGGCAAAAACACAGAAATGGGCTACGATTCTGTCCCTAAATGAATAAATGTGAATTCAAAATGCACTTCCGAAGCAATATGTCTTTAAACCACTACTAGTTTGTGGGAAAACACGTCACCTCCAGCTATTAGCGAGTGCCCTGTTAGTTCAGGGTAGTTTGCCTGGTTTGCCTCTGCGCCCTTGCTGGGTGAACTGGTGATCCCATCACCTTGTCTCCTGTCACAGTCCTCTAAGTGAACAGCGGCACTGCTCAGCTGTCAGCTCATCACAGAGCAGCTGCAGGCAGAGAGAGGGTGAGGCAGCAGCCTGCCAATCTTTTTTCTTTTTTCCCTCAGATTTACAGCTGGTTTGGGGTACATTTTTATTTTGGCAATTGGGAAATCTAATTAGATATCCTGGAGTCTTAATTAAGTGGCTTTTATGGTTACAAGATATTTTGAGAATAATCATCTGTGAAGACTTGGGACCCATGTTCCATTTGCATGTGCAATTTCTATGACTGTGTGAATAAGTTCTGTAATTGCCTGTAGGAATTTAGAATGTTTGCCCAAATTGAAGAAATTACAAATACTTCCTAGCATTCAGTTTTTAAGCCTCCGACTTTAGAATTAGGGGAAAAGCTGACAGAAAATGCTGTATTCGAATAGAAATCACATTCTGTTCACGTAAACTGTCTTTTTTGGCGACTTGTGTTATCAGTTGGTGGAAAGTTAAAATTTTGCAGTGGTTTAAACACCTGGTTAACCACCACAGAATGTCCTTGGTAATGAGTAAGCACCATGGTATGAAATATATGCTAATTGTGTTCCGATTAAACTGCATTCACTGCAATTACATCTCATTAGATAAATAATTTCTGAGGGAGATATACTAATTAAGTGGTTTTACTCATTATGTATTTCATGATTAAGATGAGTTTACTAAATTTACAGCTGTGCAACTAAAGCTATTTAGAACTAAACATGCCAATATTTACAAAACACACAGAAATTGTTTATGATCTGTTTATGATTCTTTGTTGCTAATGATGAAGGGTGTGTAAGGTTTTCTTGGAGCTCCTGCAATGAACAAAATGCTCCCCAAGTGTTTCGAGACCCTCTGGAATATAAATGATCTCATAAATTTAAAATACCATTGTTATTCAGTTCTCTGAGCTACCTGCTGCTGTCCAGCAGCTGATTTGCTTATTTAAAATAATAGTAAGTTGCCTGTTTTAACATTATTTTGTAATGTATGTGGTGTGTTGGCCCTGGCTGTTACCAGGTGCCCACCAAAGCCACTCTACCCCTCTGATCCTTGGCTGGACAGGAGAAAATACAACCAAAGGCTTGTGGTTTGAGATAAGGACAGGGAGGGATCATTCACTGATTACCATCAGGTGCAAAACAGGATGAACTTGGAGAAATTAGTTTGTTTTATTTCCAGTCAAATCAGGGCATAATAAAAAGTGCAAACCAAATTTCGAAACACCTTCACCCCAACCTTCCCTTCTTCCCAGGTTCATCTTCATTCATGATTTTATCTACCTTGACACAGGGGACAGGCAATGGGGGTTGTAGTCAGTTCATCACACGTTGTCTCTGCTGCTCTTCCGTCCTCTGGGGAAGGATTCTTCGCTTGCTCCAGTGTGGGGTCCCTCCCACAGGAGACAGTCCTCCACAAACTTCTCCAGTGTAAGGCCTTCCCACAGGCTACAGTTATTCACAAATTACTCCAGCATGAATCCCTTCCACAGCGTGAATCTCTTCCTTCAGGAACAGGCTGCTCTACAGTGCGTCTCCTGTGGGGTCACAAATCCTGCCAGCCAACCTGCTCCAGCCTGGGCTCCTCTCTCCACAGCTCCTGCCAAGAGCCTGCTCCAGCACAGGTTTCCCACAGAGTCACCGTGTCCCTCAGGTGCATTTGCCTTCTCCAGAGAGGTGTCCATGGGCTGCAGGAGGGTCTCTGCTCTGCTGTGGAACCACACAGGCTGCAGGAGCACAGCTGCTTCACCACGGTCTGCACCAGGGGCTGCAGGGAAACATCTGCTCCAGCATCTGGAGCACCTCTTGCCCCTCCTTCTTACTGGCGTTGGTGTTTGCAGGGCTCTTGCTGTCATGTGTACTCATTGCTCCATTCTCTGGCTGTGATTGCTGCCACACAGGTTTTTTCCCTTTCGTAAATACATTTTTCCAGAGGCAAACTGCCTCCATCACTGATGGGCTTGGCCTTGTCTCATGATGGGTCTGTCCTGGACACAGGAGAAGCTTCTGGAAGCTTCTCGCAGAATCCACCTCTGTAGCCCCCCTGCTACAAAGAGTTTGCCACAAAAACCCAATACACCATGTAAAGCTCTTTAATACAAGATTGCAATCAGCTGGAACACTTAGGCTCAGATTTTTTTATATCTTACAACCCTGTTTGCATTATGAGCATTTTGTTCCTTCTTGAGCAGAGCCCATTTTGTTAATTTTTTGATTGCACTTTCCTAGAAACACACAAAGTATTGATAGTCTATATGTAGCTAAGAGAACTTCATTAAATGTTAGCTTTTATATACAGCCTTACTTCCAGCAAATTAGACCTCCATACCACATACACACAAGCCTATCAGAATAAAGATGTTTTTATGTTTATCATTTGTGCCTGGGTAAACACAGCATCAATTTAAGTAACTCTTGTTAGAAACCAAGAGGGGTGGAAAATTAACAACTGAACACAGAGACTCTTGACCTTACCAGATGACAGTCAGGACTGTGATGGATCATGTATTTGGAATCAAGAGACAAAGTTCAATTCCTATTCATCGTGGCCATTTGTCAGACTACCCCTGCAGAGTTTTCTAACCTATGCCATTTTTTCATGGTTTTCCTACTGTTTTGGTAGCTTAATTCAATTTAAATGCCTTCTTTTTCCTGATTGCTCCTTTTGCATTTTAAAATGATTTAAGATGAAATGTTAGATCTGCAGAATTTTTGAATAAATTAAGTGACTTGTTTTCACTGGTTCTCTGTCCTGTGGGCTCTTTTTTTTCACCTGTTCTCCTCTCAGTGAGATCTTTGTTCCCTGGGAAACATTCAGAAGCTCAGAGGCCAGAAGGCTTGTTCTGCTCTTGTTCCTCTCTCGAAAACACAAAGCTATCACTATCCAGCCTCCTCTTCTCCTTGTAGCCATTCCTTTCCTGTTAGCAGACAAGCAATTCAATTATTCTCTTTTTTGTCTTCACTCCAGTTTCATTCACAGAAGCATCTGGCCAGGTGTTTGTACAACTACCATTTCTGTGTAGTCTTGAGGGGTATCTGAGCTGTTTCTCAAGGCAGTGAAGCTGAGACTGTATAAGGTTTCTGAAAGGCACATAAAGTTTTGTAAATATTGTCCTTCCAGAGGTATTCCTCTGTGGTTGCCAAAGTCTTCATGGGTGCTCCTGACTGTGACCTCTGGAAGGAGACCAGAAGGTCAAGGCAGACACTTTTTAATTCTGGGCTTCTTCCTGAAGGTGCCTCTGAAATCTTCATTATCTATGTACAAACAGAATACAACTGGGTGCAAATTCAGGTGAAATGCAATCATCTTTCAGTTTGATGTTTCTCACTCTGACACTTCAAATTTACTAGGGAAGTTGAAGAACATTGGAAACAAGCCTAGTCTAAAGAAATGTAATTTCCATCATCCCCAGTCTATACACAGCGCCTTTCCCGTCAAGTTCCAGAATTTTCTAGCAGACTTCTGAAACATACATGAAGGAGATGACATGTGCCTTACTATGAGAAGATTATCCAGAGATTGAGAGGGTTGGAACTCCCACTTGTGCTGTCTGCATCCAAGGGCACAGTCAGGCTCAAGCACCTCCTGTGCCAATGTACCCAGTGCACCCAGATTTGGTATTCCTTCACTTAAAATTAATCCCATTTTCTTCCTCCCCTACTCTTTTACGATAAGTGAGTGGTGAAAATATTTAGCTTCCAATAAGGGGTTTGTCTTACCTGAGTAGAAAATACCTGAAAGTGAGATCTGTCTGTAGTAGTTTATATAACTGACATAGAGACAAACAAAGATTAGATATAGTACAGATTAGCAAATTGACTTGGGCATAGTTTTGTAACTTTGTTTTCTTATATCATTCTCAATAACTTGGAAATAAAATTCTGAAACAATTTTACCAGCTTGAACAGCAATCTCAACAATCCTCAAGCTTCTTTTTTTCTCTCACCTCAGAAGTTTGCCTCTTTAAAGGGAGAAAGGCTGGATTACATTTTAGTGTAGTCTCTATGCATGTACAAGAAAATAGGAACAGCAATGCAAATCAAAATTAATCCATGTTTGTAGGCAGGTGGAGAAGGCATTTTGTGAATTTACTTGGTCAGTCACTGACTTTCTAATGCAGCTTGATATTTTCCTACCAAAAATTCTATTGCAACTTGTTGTAGCAACAGGAAATGGCATACTTAATATTTCAGACATATAAATTGGAAGGAGTAACTATGGCTTAAGCATAAGCCAACTAATTAAAAATTAGGGCCAGCCAAACTGTGCAAAGAACTGCAGGGTAATTTCCATCTTTGTTTTTGTTTGGGAGGAAGATGTTTAATGTGCAGTCATAAGTTTTTATTTCTCCTCATATTTCTTTTATTGCCTTTTAAATTTGTTCACCTACAGAAGCAAATCTGTATTTAGGTGTTTGTTAGTGAATAAAGCCCAATGAACCAATTCATTTAATTGAGCTTAAAATTTGGATTTACAAATATTCTCTAACCTTTTCAGTTCTCCACCATTTGGAATTACATTTACAGTTTTGTTGTGTCAGAGAGAATGGTCTTAGGAATCACGTAAAAAATGCTAGGTGAAAAAGGCCTGAACCTCTCCCTTTCGCTGTTGGAGAATTGACAAATATGCCCAGAAATTTCTATATTCAGGCTGACAGTATATGGCTTTATAAAGCAAAAAACAAATATTTAGTTCTTTATGCTTTGTAAACAAAAGAACTTCAATGTATTTTGCTTTATCCAGTGACCACAAACTACTCAAGGATGTAACTCTTAAGCTGAGATTTGAACTAAGTCAACCAGTGACTACATTAATGATTTACTGCCACCAAGCAACTGTGCAATAACAGTCATGGTCACAGTTCACAGATACCTCATTGGCTATTTTGTGGTTTGGGTGGCTTTTGTCATGTACATCAGAAGCTTATCAGACCCTTTATGCAATAAAGAAAAGTCATTTGAACCTTAGCCCACAGAACTCTCAGATGGCAACTCCACAATGGGTCTAGTCTTGGATTTTTTCTAGCACTTGGATTTTTCTTATATTTACAGTTCAACTACTCCCATCATAATTTCTTTCAATCAGCAGCATACAGATCCCTGATATCAGGATCCCTTACTGATTATCCTTGTCACACCAAACAATGGTTTGCCACAAATTTAATCTAATTCCAACTCTTGTTAGACTTTTGATATGCTTCATCTTTTCACAGAGTTTCCTACAGGTTAATCCATATTGGCTCATTGAGGAATATACCCCTTTTCAGTTATGGCCTCCTACTGTCTAAAGGTTTTTAGTCAGTGTTGAGGCCACCAGTGAAAGATGTTTGATGCTGCGTGAGCTTCTGTTGAGTTGCTATTTATGGTGCCAGATATTCTAGGTTTGATTTCCTAGAAATGACTCATTCAGCATCATGTGCTTTTGCAGTGTTGAAAACTAGAGTTATTTTTTTACCTGTGAGGTGTTTTTCTCAAGTGATTGGTTGAAATGCTCCAGTAACAGCCTCACAAATGCATCATAGAGACATTAATTTGCTGTGGAAACTGAGCCCTGTACTTCTGCAGTCCACTGTCTTGACAAAACCTAAAGAATCAACAGCCCTGAGAGTCAAGCTGGCTAAGCATGTACTTGAGCTATTTTTTTTTCAGCTAACTTGAACAGTAACCATCTAAATTTTTGTATTTATTGTCACAAGTCTAAATCCTTGGCACCAATTTATAGTGCTTAAGGTTCTTGCCGTGGCATTCTCCAGATACTTAAGAGCAACGTGAAGGCTGCTTTGAAATGCTCTTCAAGAATTTTGGGTGATTTTGGTCTCAGGTGATTTTTCAACTAAGGTGATGTAACATCAAATGTATAGGTGAGCTGACAGACAGATGCCATGAAGTCTGTGTCTGCATCTTCTCAACCTCAGCTGAGTTGATTAACTTTACTTAGACATTTCCTCTAGTTTTGTAGTGGCGATAGCAGTATTGAAGAGGTTTACAGACGATCTGCAAAAGTTGAGGATCTACTTCCTGCTGTATTGGGATCATTTTCCCCTTTGCTAGTCTTCCAACTTTCAGACAGTACACTTTTCCTTAAGTGTATCAGAAAGTTTTTATTAACCTACTTAGTTGGGTGACAAAGTCGGACTTTCAGTGCTAGCTCCAAGAAACCACTTTTACTATCAACTTCCTCCTCTTACTTTACAATTTTAATAAATTCCAACAAGGAGAATTTAGACATATTACTTTCTTGAATTAATCTTTTCATTCTTCATATCCTGAAACTGTGGCTTTATCAGCTGTAGAGGAAATTGTTGATGTTTTAAATCTGAGACATACCAAAATCAGAGAATGTTTTTTAATGAGGATATGGTCTTCAGGATATGTCATTATAATTACTTACATGTGGCCACTTAAAAATATAATCAATGAGACTATAGCTTTTCCTCCTCCCACAGCTACATGTAACACTATGAAATTAAAACCTCTGGGGTTTTGTTTGTTTGTTTATTTTTCCATTTTCCCATTCCTTTTTTCAAGTTAGTAACACACATTTCTTGTGATATTTATAAGACTGAAATGTGGTTGCTTGTCTTAGCTAACAATAGTAGTGAAAGATTGCAGTTTAAAATAGAAATATTCCAAACTGGGAACTTGAGAGGTAGGTCCCCTTCCTAATTTTAGCTGAATTGAAGGATTCAGATCTCTGGTTGCATAGTCACTTGTACACTCTATTTCTACTTCTACCTAAACTCAGGAGATGTCTTTTTCCAGTTACGACTCTAGCCTAATACCTTACAAGGACAGCATGTCTGTAAGGTTTCACTGCTCAGGAGTATGTGCATTTTTTTAGATTTATGAGGCTGCAACCAACATCAGGGTCCCCTTGTGATAGAAAATACACAGTGAGAATCTTGGGTTTCAGGAATTTGTACTGAACAAACAAGGCAGACTCTCTCTCAGACCAGGCAGTGTGCCAAGGTGGAGGGCAGCTCAAGGGCTTGCTGGAGCTCAGACAGGAATTGAGCTGAGCTGGGCAGAACACAGCTCAGATTTTCACAGTGCTAAACCACAAGTTTAACTGCAAAATTTCAAAGTACCATTGTAAAGTTTTGATTCTGCTGAAGCCAAACACAAATCCTGATGTTGATTAGGCTTTAAACCTAGGCCTGAATACTAGACAAGATAAAATCTAGTGGTACATCTGAGACCTGATTCCTCTTTTAATATCCCTTAAAATACCTCTGTGTTGGCTCAGATGGTTTAGAGAAGCTAATGAAAACACAACATCACATTCTTGAGACTTTTCAAATATCTTATCATCTGGTCTTAAGTCCTATGTGTTTTTTGCTAGTTATAATGCAGAAATACTAATGCTTGTGAGAGAAATATTAAAGATCCTGCAAATAGAACAGAAAATTCAGATTTCATTTTGTTGTAAACTGAGACCAAAGGTAGAAACACAGAAGGAGCCCCATAAGCAATTTAAAAGTGAGCTGAGGACAGCCAAGTTGTTAAATGAAATGGTAAAAAAAAAAAAGTGTAGTACTTCTGTGATGAATAGCTGAAAAAAGCTACAACTGAACCATGATCTATTAGAGAGTTTTAATACTAGGGTTGTTTAATTGTTCACAAAGTGAACAAGTTCTAAATGGAAAACTTAGTGACATAAAGAAAGCTGCTTCTTAATATTTAGTTCTTGGCTTACAGTTTAAATCCAAAGATATCAGTCTGTGTTGACGTCTGCCAAGTACATTTTGGTGTTTGTTTTTAAGATGGAGTAAGTCTGATGAAAATATTGATAAGCAACAGCTTACAGAGCATACACAGAGATAATGGAAATAGCCCATGGATATGGGACTCCTGGCATAAATCCCTCTATTCACAAGTGTGCTGTTCTCCTTTAGATCAAGTGTATCCATTCACTCCTCATTACAGATCTCAGTTGCTCAGCAGGGTTGAGATGAAATCTAAAGAACTCTTCAGCATATAACATTTCTCCATGCTGGCCTGTGTGCACTCTTTGGCTGCTGAAGGCTGGAATATGTCAGACTGTGGATGTCTCTGTCACCCAGCAGAAGGTTCTCTGTGTCTCCAGCTGCCTCTTCCTTCCTTTTCTGCTTTTAGTTTAATCACAGACACTCTGGCTGTGTTTTCAGAGTTGTAAGCACCCAGCATGGCAGCAAACTTTCAAGCAGAAAAGGTCACTTATTTGTTTTTGCCTCACGGGGTTGTGGACATTTCCTCCACTGTTTAGATTAGCAAGGAAACCTCTTTTCCTCTTCCTTTCCTTTTCCTCTTCTGCTGCACATAACGGGGAACATGCTCTATGAAGACTCAGGGCAAGTGTCTTGCAGAGGTATGCTGTGAGGAGATTCTGTTGTAGAAATACTAAATCAAAAGCTTTTTCCAAGGGGGCTCCAAATTCTGTGTGGTCCAGAGTGAAATTTTATTTCCTCTTTGCCTTTGCCTTCCTTCACAAGCACTTTTTGGATGATATATCTGGCAACTGCTGTCAAATAATAGTACTGTTAGAAGCAATAACAGATAATAATTAGAAGCAATGCTAATGGAAATAAATAGAATAACAATCATATTTGCTACAGGAAAAATCACTATTAGGGCTGTTACACAGGCAAAAAATGCTGCCTTATCTATGCCTGGAAGATACAACAGAACCCATGTAACTTTTAAATGTTCAGAAGACCTACAGTGTTACAAAAACACATTATGAGAATGGAGAAGAAATCAAGTCTTTAGGATCTAATACCTATACCTCTATCCAGACGCAAACCTTCTGACCTTTTAATGAGTGGCACTTGGGTGTACTGAATTGAAACTACCTAGAGTGAGTGGGAGTAGCTCCTGTCCTGATGAATATGTATTCACAGAAGCTGTAACTTAGCTACAGAACTAGGGGAAAAACAGTGCATGCAGAAATTAGAAAGATAGTGTATTAGGAATTCATCGCAAAACACCTACAGTTTGTTTGCTTTTACATCAGTTAGAATGAAAAATGTGCTGTGAATTGAATGAGATAGAACTCGAAATGGAACCCTTACTTCCTCCAGTCTGGCAGGAATTTTTCAATCTCATTGACCCAACTTCAAGGCTCTATATGTAATTTCTTCCTCAGTCCGAATGTAAAAAAATTACTAAAGTAAGCACTGAAAATAAATTACTTTGCAAAAATATGTATTTTAAAAAAATATAAGAACATATTACTATAAATTTTTTAAGTAGCATTTTCTTCCTCCAGAAAAAAATCCCCAATTATTTCTTTGTCAAACCTTTGTGTTTGTATAGTCTTCATGAGTTAGTGGCTGTAACAGGAAGCCAGCTATTCTTATTTTATCAGTTCTGACCTTATTTGGCTGCTTGAGGATAAGAGAACTTAGGGATGCCTGAAAAGCAGTATTTGCTCTAAGATGGCAGCTGTGAAAGGTGATGATCTAATTTCTATTGATTCTACTTGTGGTGGTCAAAATCATTATTCAAAGAACAGCAAACATGCCTCTGTATGCCCTGAAACCAAGACACCAGACTGAGGTGGGAGGCTCCAAAGGGAAGTTATGCAGTGGGTACTCTAAACCTGTTCAGTTTCTTGGCCATAGGAGCTACAGAATAAGTGGTGACCAAGACGAGCATACAAACAAAAGCAAGGGCATCAAAAACTGCGTGTTGTTCTGTGTCATGGGCTATGTTTTGTCAAAACAATTTCATGTGATTACTAGTGGCACAGGAGTTAAGCTTTAAAGGGGTATTTGTTGTCTTTTATAAGTTTGTGCAAGCTCCCGGGTTCAGTGGGAGGTTTATTCAGAGTCTGTCAGATCTACAAGCAGCTGTTCTGTCTTTCCCAATGACTTCCTGCACTATTCCTCCCTAACAACGGGTGAGTCACAGCCAAAAGTTGCTGTCAACTAGGTTCTTTTATTTTTCTTTTTTTCCTCCTTTTTTTTTTTCCTTTTTTAAAGTAACTTTACAAAAGAAGTAAGTTATAAATAAATACAGTAAGTATCATGTATACTGGGTATTACTAAGTAGTGCATTCATTTATGTCTGATCAATTTCTATTCCTCAATGAATAGGATCGTAAACAGATGAGCATAACAAATATTTCCAAAATAAGTATTGAACCATCACCATCTTCTGAAAAATAGTTATGGCTGTGTTTGCCTGTAGCAAGAATTAACAATATTTAATCCAGAAGCCTTGTAGGTTCTTGTGAACATTAATCAATAATTCTTTATTTCTGCTTGTCATGCAGATTAGCTGTGTTGGCATTTTCCTGTTGTTTTTGATTTAAAGGACAGTCAGTGCTGTTAAATTTTGGTATCCACTGGAGATCTTACCTTTGATATATATCTTCACAGGGATTTCTATACACCTTAAAAATTAATTATTCAATGGCCTTACCTCAATGCCTGGCTGAAGTCAAAACTAAACTGAATTGTCACTTTACACACCTGTAGAAAAAATATTCCAATGCATTTGCGTAATCTGCATTAATGAAATACAAGAAGAAAAGCAATGCTATGAAGGCTGTTATCAAGATAGTTTGACTGTGATCAGAATCAGGAATAGAGCTCTGATCTCCACAGTTCTTGCCCAGGTGACTTAATTGACATGCTATAAAAGATTTATCAGATGCTTGAGATTTCTTTTTGTTATTTTCCCTGCATATCCCTGTTAAGGAATGGATAAAAGATTTGTGTTTGGTGGCTGTCATGACAATTTTGCAAGTCAGGAATGTCTTCACTATTCCTTGAACTTTGTCATGACATGACACTGGATATAAAGAATAATGCTACAAATCTTCTTGGTACAGGAGTAAATAATAATCTGTCTCAGGAAAGAGTTATGCATTATAAATATCAGAAAGATTTTATTTTACATATGAAGGGTTTCTTTTTCTGGAGGGAGGGGGGTGGATTTGGAATTAAGTTATGATGAAGGATTTACTGAGGCATGAACTTTTGAGAGGGCTAATATCTCAAAGTAAGAGGTTATGTTTTATATGTTCATATGGCAAACAACCCTGAGAAATATAACTTATTACAAATCTTATTACGGACTGCTAACATAGTATGATATTTGTGATAACTGCATGGGCAAAAGGAATAAAAGTAGATGTCTTAACCATTGGCTTAATCAGATGATGTTCTTGTTTTCTTCAGAAATATTGCATTTCTTCTATTACATTTTAAATGAATTTTTTTAATGTAATTGACTTAAGGTCTTAGTAACTAGCTAAATACTTGCAAATAAATGACATCAAATACAGGCACAGAACTGTAGTGAAGCCAGTTTGTGAGGCCACAAGATATTATCTGTGTAGCACAGATGATCATGGTGACAGAAAAGAAAGCTGTAAAGACTAGAAAAGTTCATTTACTCTAGACAAGTATTTGTTTAATTTGTTCTTTTAAAAGCTTTAGTTTTTTCAGTTACAAATCCTATCTTTTTGCTATCTATCATATTACTTTCCTATCTTAAACTTTAAAAATCCTTTTTCATGAAGTTTAAGTTCAGTTTCTCTTATTGCACCACAACCTTTCTTTTTCTGTTGTTGCCACCAAAGACAAGAGTGTATATGATTTTTTTCCTTTCTCATTTGAAGAAGCCCCTTAAATACTTAAAGACTGTCATCATTTTTTCTCAAGCCTAGTTCTTCTCCATCTCTCTGCACCCCTGGATCATATAATCTTTTCAACTTTAGACTAAACAAACCAAATTATTTCAGTCTTACTTAATTGCTTGTGTTTTGCAGATGCCTTATCATTCCTTTTTCTCTACACTGAATTGTCTCCAGTTTGATACACATGATTTTTTGAAGTGCAGTATACAAAACTGGGCATTAGTCTTTAATTTTATTAGTGCTGAGTAGAATGAAAAAATTACGGTGTTTGATAATGTCTTTGACATTAAAGTGTTTGTCTAATATTTGACTTCTTAAAGAACATTTTATTTTCTAGTAGTATCTCACTGCTCATTCACCTGCAATTCATAGTCTGTTGTGGTTCCTGGGATCTGTCTTGAAGACTTTTTACCTCATCAGTTCTTTGCAATCTGTTTCTCCCTGTTTAAGAAAATGCTCATTCCCCCCAAACTAACTGAACTGCATCCTCTTTTTATTTATTTTTTTTAAGACCATTTTTTTCGGTCTGCCAAGGTCATTGTAAGTTCTGATTTTGTCCTCCATGAGACTTGTAGAGATTGCATCTTAGCTTATCTTACTTTCAGAGACCTGTTGGGTTGCTAATGGCTGTGGAGTGATGTCTGCTTGGTCTGGAGCAAGACAGGACTGCAGCATCTGGACTTATGTTAATTCATTGATAGCTAGGGGAAAAATCCTATGTTGAATAAATCTGTTGCTTTGTCCGTGAGGGTGTGTTCTTCTTAAAAATACTGTTTGGAATCCATGTAGTTTTTACTTTCAGTTATTTCATTTCAAGATTGTCATGGGTTTATAATTTTCAGATGGAAATTTCACCAAAAAAATCTTACACCTTGCTTTAGGGTAGAGGCTATCTGGCAAAGGAGAACCAGATCTGCAGTGAATTGTAACAATATACTAATTACTTAGTCATGCCACAAAACCCTCAGCACTCTGATCTTGCTCTCCACCAAAAAATCCTATAAAATTTGAGATTCATTTGTCTTTTCTTACTGATAGTCTTAACAGAGCTAACAAGCCTGGAAAGGGTTTCAAACAGCATATTTGATTCCAGGACTATTCTTTCAGTATTTGAGATTTATGGGTTGGTTGAGAATTAGTCACTGAAGGAAATTGTGAATCATCCTGAATAATGAATAGATTTGGTTGCATAGTTGGTGAAGAAGAACAAAGGGAGAAATAAATTTTAAAAATGTTAATTCACTCAACTCTAAGAGGACTGTAAACCATGTTTTAAACCTTTATAGACCAGGCAACAGAAACAAATGTGAGGGCTTAACACAGAGTCCAGAAAAATTCAAAGATAGAGTCAGGATTAGACATCTTAGCTTTTTATATTTTGGTTTGATGATGGCTCTAGTTTTGTTTCCACATTGGTTTGTGCATTCAGAGCTCTTAGGGTAGGGGTATGGATGGAGGGCCTTAGAGAGCCATACAAATCTCATATTGCAATACCAACAGGCTTACCAGTGACGTGAAAAGAAAAGCAACAACAAGAAAAACAGTGATGACAGGTCGAGGCTTAGGGTGCAATACTTGAAATTGCTTTGCAATTTGCCTTGACTGTGAGGTTAGACACAATCACAATCCTGTTGCACTGACAGCTAATTCCACAACACAATACAGCATAGATCTGTCATAACAGAAAGAATATTGAATACAGAACATAAAGCACTAAGCACCTTGTAGGCAAATCAGAATGTTAGGCTGAGAACTTGATGGGCTAGGGTGTTTATCTTGGATCTGTCTTAAAAATTAAATGATGAATCCTTATGTAGATCTAGCAGCAGGAAATGCCAAAAATGTTTGAGAAGAAAGACTATCCACAACCCAAATAGTGGGTGCAAACATAGAAAATTAAATAAAAAGAGTAAACTTTAGAAGTATGAAAGACAAACTTGAGGAAAAGTAGGAAAGCTGAACACTGATAGTCCTTATATTCAGCTGAAAGTCTGATTTAATCAGTTTTCTCAAAAAGCACACATCAGCCACAAGCAAGTCTGTAGTAAAAGGGGCTGAAGGTCGTCCACAGTAAAGCTTTCAAATTAAAATAAAAATAAATCTGTCAGGTTATGAACAACAGTAGAAAATAGACTCCAAAGTCTTTCACCAGACCATGAGATTTTTCACATAAGAGGGGCAGAGTAATAAGCAGTAATTACATGACACTGGGAGTTAATACTGCTGAGTTCTACCATAGGGTGCTTGAGGCAGCAGTTTTTTGGTTCACCTTATTTTAGAACAGCAATATTAAGAAATTCTGTAAATTTTGGTTTACTTGTGTGTGCTCACTTCCTTTTGCCTTCTTCCCATTGGTTCTGTCAGGAAATATATTTGGAGGAAAGATACTCCAGCTTTAGAAGAAAGGAGGTTTTTGATTTTACGGAAGTGGTTTTGTGTTTCTAATGAACTGATCAGAATCCTCTGAGTCCTCTGTGTGCATTTCTAGACCTGCACATCTATTTGTGACTTTGTGGACTACAATATAAAAGTGTATTCTGTTCCTCCATTGTATTTTAACTTGAAATATTGTGGGTATTTTGTGACTAGGCTAGTTGCTATGGAAAACTTCATTTGATAGTATTTGCTCTTTGTTATTAGTAACGATGGCTTTCAGATTACTTGTTCAGTTACAGCTCACATCACTATGACTCACCAAAAAATCCTGCTTTGCCTGACTGGAGTGCTAGACAGTTTGAGCAAAAGCATTCCCAACTTCTTTCTGGAGGGTGAGCCTGTGGTTTTGCCTTTCTTTTGTCTAAATACAGAAAGCTCACAGCCCTTAGATGATGTAAAGGTCTCCCTCCTAAAGTCCTGGTGAGATTTACTGCTGTATGAACGTCAGCTACACAGCACATACTTGGCCAAGATGAGACCTCCCACAAGTGCTGACTGTAGGAGCAGGATTTATGGGGTTGAAAAGAAATATTTTCCTTGGAAAACAGAAACTGTAAAAATCAACACTAAAAATAAGTAAACTGCAATGTAGACTAATCCAGATATTTTTTTACACTGATCAGAGACTCCTCCTATGGCTGACTTTGAAAGCTAGAGTACACCAGGCTGACTTGAATCACCTGCCTGAAAAACACGGTTTCACAAGGTGGTGTTGTCTGAATTTGAGATACCAGTTTCAAGTTCAAATTAATCTAATTTGAATTCTTTATACTTCTTCATGGTTAGATGTGGTTTTCTGTAATTGAGAAAGATTGAAAACCAGCTGGTTCTGGGAGGAATCACTCAGACATGAAGTTTGGTTCTGCCATGGTTAGCCCAAGAAACAATCTGTCTTGAACTGTAAAATATTTTGAGGGAAAAATCCCCTATTTAGTTACCCTGCCTTACTTGCTGAAGTAAATCAACCTTTCTCTGCAGTTTCTGGTCAGATTTTCTATGTACGGGTGTGCTTCCAAGATAGTCACGTGAAAGCCAATGGCTTTGTGAACCTGCTTTTCAAACACATTACCTCCCATCTTCTTGAAAAAGCATTTGCTAGACATTGTGCAGCATCACCGTCTCTTCTTCCTACACCTACAGCATCTTTTCTGTACTGTTTAATTTGGTTTGGTGTTTTGGTTTTTGTTTGTTTGTTTTTTGTTTGTTTGTTTTGGGGGGTTTTGTGTGTTTTGGTTGGTTTTTGGTTTCTTGTTGTTGTAGCTTTTGGGTTTTTTTTTTTTGTTTCTACCTATAAATTCTTATCTCTGCGTGTTTGAACTAATTTCAGTAAAAATAGGCATATTCTTTAGAAACTCATTAGACAATTCAAAAACTTGAGTCTTTACCTCTAAGAGTCCCATCTGACATGGCACACAATAGATACTACCACAGCAACAAAAAACTCCCAGCCTCTCTTACAGTAGTCTGAGGTATTTTTCATGCATTTGAAATTGACTAGAGGAGAATTCACAATTTTAAAATCACGATTTTAAATTGCTTCACTGCAGCACCAAATGTGATGAGAGTATCACCTGGATGTGGGTGCAGTTATACGCAGGATATGGTGTGAAAGCCCCAGTCCAAGAGTGCTTGTGCTCTCCATTCTGCACCTCAAAATGTGTTGACCCAATTTCAGTTTATATTTGCTATCTGGGCTTTTTGTATTACCACAGATGAAATACCAAGCAAAAGGTTTGTTGCCAGCTGCTGATAGTTATCCCTCCCAAAGCCACCAGGAGCTGCTGGAGCTTTTGCTAAGCTTGTCTCTGCTGCAGCTTACTTTTCACTCAGCTGTATATCTTGCAGCATGCCTGCATCTTCTTATCTAAAACCAAGATTTTGTCAGTAAGAAAGGTGGACCAGAATGGTTGAATCTTGCAATGATTTCATTACGTCTGCATCTGCAGCTTGCAGTTCATAGTACTGAGGATACATTTTTTACTTGAAAAAGGTAGTAAGTTAGAGGATTATAACAATTCTTTTCTATCATTGACAAAATGGTGATTATTTTATCTTGAACTGATTTCTGTGGCTTTTAGAAGAATAACATTGTCTTCAAAAGGAATGAGTTCAAAAAACATAATAAATTAAAATCAAATAGAAAAGGAAATCTAATTAAAAGAGGCTGATTTCAGCCTTCCTGTGAAGAAAGTGTTTACCTTAACCCCCCTGATCAAAAGTTTTCAGCCCAGAGGCTATGTCTGCCTTATGTAGTGATGCTCAGCTCCTGCACTGGGCTATTATGTTTTACCTTTTACTGTTTGGATATATTCCTTATTATCATTAGGTATCCAAATTTTATTGCATGCATTTATATATTGATTGGAAACATCACAACTACAAAAATAGTTGACAAAGACATTTAAAAGGTTATATTTTAGTTCCTGAGAAACATTCTTCCGCTTTTCTCTGAAGTAATTGATCACCTCAACATATATTTCACACTGTTCATCATACCGTCCACAGTGGTGTACGATTCTATCTGTGCCTGCTCAACCACAGGGAGTTAAGAAGATATCATTTTGGCTCTCTTCTTGCCTCTCTGCATTACTACCTGTTTGGTTGGTTTTTGTTTCTTTTTAAAAAGAATATATAAGCTTATATAATCTTCCTTGCCCATGCTTTTTGTCAGTGTTGTCATTTTGTATGAAAATGTAATATGCAGCTGTGAGTACTTTGACATCAGGCTATTTCTTTCTTTAGTGTATAGTTGTTGGTTCCTACTGTCTCCTTTTTTTTGTAACAGCTGCCTCCTAAAATAACAATGTCCTTTATTCAGCTACTTGTGCATAGACTGTATGAAAGCTGTTTTTCAATTTCTGTAATAATAGTATGCCTGACTGGTGCCTTCCTAATCTTCACAGCATTATTTTTCAAGAAAATATTTTCTATCATGTGTAAAATGTGTGAAGATTTCCTTCTGAAGACATTTCATTTGTAAATGCATTTTCTGTTTAGTGTGTTTTTCTTCAGGAGCCCTCTCTGTTCCATTTTCTACAGCTAACAACATAGATTAAAGATGTATTTGTCTGTGTCTTACGTTATCCCTTAAAAGTTAACCCCTATAAAAATAGTCGTGGTTTTGGTGGGGGTTTTTTTTGTTTTGGGTTTTCTTTTTTTTTCTTCAGTTGAAGCCTTTCAAGGTATCTGAAACATGGTAGGTGACAGAAGGAAAAGATGGTGGAGACAGTCTCATTTGATTGATAATTCTGTATTTTTCTCCAATGCTTTTTAATCCATTTATCTTTAAAAGATGATGTCACCAACATGAAGAAAAACTGGCAAACATCTGATTAGATGGCAGAGGTAAAGGTGCTTTTGTTATCTAAACTTTTTTTTTTTTTTGGAAGTGAAATAAATACAGATTTACCATAATTTTGCAGAAACCATACAACTGAAGTTTTCTGCTAGGAATGGAGCTTCAATTTTGAATATATCAGTAAAATCTAAGAGATAGATATAGATGTGTAACAGCAGAATTTGCAATCTGGATTTTTAAATTTCTTTTCCTTGGAACCTTTTGTTCCACCAGTGCCAATTCCCCCGTAGTCTCTTAATGCCTCTTTCTGTGGGGCCAGAAAGGATCCCAAACACCTGCCATATACTTTTCTTTGAGGTATTTCTGGCTCTTGATAGGCAGCAGCTTTTTAAGTTGTTTGACAGCCACGCTGCAAACTTACTGGCCAATGCCAAATCTCTCTACACTAGCCCTGAAGGAGAAGTGTATCATGACTGCTGTAGAATATGTGCTTAACTT
The DNA here is from genome assembly GCF_021018805.1 of Prinia subflava. NCBI lineage: Eukaryota > Metazoa > Chordata > Aves > Passeriformes > Cisticolidae > Prinia > Prinia subflava. Next base: position 55,336,608 of record NC_086283.1, read on the forward strand.
GATAGTGACCTAAGACAGATTAGAGCATTCACTCTAAATACTGGCCATTTTAAACATGCAGTATGGAGCAGAGAACTGGAATGGTCCCTCTTTCTCTTTTCTCCTCTTTGTTACATGAGGCTTATGTATTTACTATCCCAAAGGATGCCTTGGCTACAGGTTCTCATTTTGAAATCACAGGTTTCTGATGTCCAGCCCCAAATGTCAAGACTCTGCTCTTGGATTATTTTTTTCTTGCTAAATTTCATCTAAATCGAATTAGAATACTCCTAATTTCCAGAAATACCTTTCACCTGCCAATTTATTTTCATCAATATTGTATTTATACTGATATTTACAAAGTTCAGATCTGTACAGTTATTTCAGTCATCAGGAGTATCTGTTATTTCATCACTTCAACTCTAAGTATATGGTATAATCTAAAGCCTTGGAATTTATCCTAAATGTCATGTTGCATCCTTGGGCTCATTCAGAAAATGAACTGAAAACAGATTTACTGTGATCATGATTTCTGTCCTTGAGTCCTAATATAACCCTCAAGAGATCATCTGATCCAGCCTGGGTAAGGAAGTCTAGATGAGGTTACACAGGTGAAGTTATCCTGTCCAATTGCATCTTGAAAGCCTGCAGTGGACAGGACTCCAACACATCCCAGGATATTGTTTCTTGGAGTGAAGGATTGTTCTCAGTACAAAAATTGTTTAAGTTGAAATGAAACCTGTAGCCATTGCACATTTTCTTCTCTCTTTCTTTTTAAAGAGAAAGCTTACGCTCACTTTGAATCTTTTGAATCACGCTCATCTTTTAAATACTGAAAGACTCTGATAAGGTTCTCACTGAGTTTCCTCTTCTTCAAGGAGATGAGACCTAAATCCTTCAATCTTTCTTCACAGGCCAGGTTCTCCTGCCCACTGGTCATCTTCATGGCCTTGCTTTTGAACTATCTCCAGTCTGTCCACATCCTGCTGTGCCAGAGCTGGGCACAGCACTCCAGATGCGGCACGAGAAGCGCTAAGATTAGGATGATCATGTCTGCATCTCTGCTAATAACACCCCTGTAGATGCAGCCCAGGATCTGATTTTCCTTTGTTAGCACTGCTCAACTGACTCATTTTCAGCTTGTTGTCCACCAGGACCCCCAGCATGGTCACTGTGGCTCCTCATCCACACAGATCCTAGGCAGTACCGGGCTCTTTGGTTATCCCGAACCAGGTGCAGGACTTTGCTCTTGCTTTGGTTAGACTTCATGAAGTTCTGTTCTTGCTAGCCCCATGACTTTCAGCCTGACCAGATCTCTCTGTAAGATTCTCCCTTCTGATATGTCCACTTCAACTCACATTTTAGCACCATCTTCATACCTAGTGAGGGTGATTTCAATCCCATCATCCGAGTCATCCACGAAGACAATGAAGATGCTGAAAAGGGTGGTACCCACCATTGATCCATGGGGGACTGCACGTGACAGGCTGCCAGCATGAGAAAAAAATGCCATATTATTTCTCAGCCTATACTTCTAGAAGTCCATACCTAGCAGAGTTGGTGTTGTGTTGGTTTGGGTTTGTTTGTTTGTTTGTTTTTCGTAGCATATTTAAAATATGGTCAGTAAAATAGAATGTAGCTTCTTCTGGTAGAAGGCAAAAGAGGGGAGAACAGATCTGCTGCTATGATTGCAGTGATTCTGAAGGCAGAAGTAGCTAGGAGGATTGAAACTCAGTGTTATTTTCTTTCAGTTATTGGCTGGACAACGTGTTGATGTAAGATGGGCATTAAGGAAATTTAATGTGATTTTCCAATGAATCTCTGTAAAGAGAGTGGGTGTTTTGATTGGCTGCTGTACTGTCTTACTTTATATTTCAGGACAACATGAGGATGCAAACTCAAGTAAACGCAAATTATTGGGCCAAATCTTTCAGTTGAAAGAGAGATGGGGAGTCCTTCTGCTCTCCTTTCCCTCCCACATGTCCTGTGTGCCCAGGAGGGGCTAGGGGACGGCGTGTATGGGCCTGCAAAGCTTTTGAACAAGTGAACAAGTGACATCCTCAGAAGCAGTCTGACACCATGGCAGTATGTGTGAGCGAGACGGTGAGGAGCAGGGAGGAGCTCCAGAGGTACTTCTGCCTTTTCCGTGAAGAGGCCTGAATAACTCACAAACAAGAGTATGGGTTATCTGCTTGTCACTGGGAGGCAATGTTGCTCGTGTGGTAGTTCATTCTGGACCATGATTCTCCAGTCAGTTAAGGGGTATAATAAACCACTTCATTCCCTCTCTGCCACAGAATTATGAATAATTTAAGTTGGAAAGCTCCTTGAGAGGTCCTCTAAGATCATTAATTCTACGACTAAACCATGTTCATCAGTGCCCCATCTACACACCTTTTAAATACTTTCAGAGATGGTGACTCAACCACTTCCCTGGACAGCCTGTTCCAGAGTTTGAAAACCCTTCTGGCAAAGAATTTTTTCCTAATATCCAATTTAAAACCCACCTGGTGTAAATTGAGGCCATTTCCCCTTGCCCTGCCACTTGTTACCTGGGTGAAGAGATCAATCCCCACCTGGCTACATCTTCCTTCAGGGAGTTTTGCAGAATGATAATGCCACCCCTGAGCCTCCTTTTCTTCTAAACAATCCTAGCTCCTTCAGCTGCTCAATGCACTTTGAAAAGACTTAATGCACTTTGAAAAGACACCCTGGAGCCTTCTCTTTTCCCATCTGAGCTGCTCCAGCTCTCTCAGCCTCTCTTATATGAGAAATACTCTGGTTCTGCAGCCATCTGAGTGGCCCTGCACTGGACACTTGCTTCACTAAGTCCATCTTCCTCTTGTACTGGGGAGGCTGGAACTGGACACAGCACTCCCGATGTGGTGTTGAGGGGTCTCTCATTTGACCAGCTGGTGATGATTTTCCTAATTTCCTGACTCATATGGATGTAGGTCTTCTTTGCTCTCAGGGTGCATTAGAATTGTTGTTTCATACTTGAAAAGCAGAAAGGCCTGCCCAGTAGTCAGTCTTCTGACCAGCTGTTGAGAAAGCTGTTCAATGGACTTGAAAGCATATTCTGCTACATGAGCTGATTTTCAAATGCACTAGGGCTTATGCTCTTTCATCTTGCTGTCAGGACATTCTACCCAGCACAGAAAGCAGCTCAGCAAGCAGAATATAAGCCCCAGGTGGCAAAGCCTGAAAAATGAGTTAAATATAACTTCATGAAATAGCTCTAATGGCCATGGGAAATGTTTGGTGGTTTTTGTATGTGTGGTTTTGTTTTTTTGTTTTGTTTTTTTGGTTTTTGTTTTTGTTTGGTTTTTTTTTGTTTGGTGTTTTTTTTTTTTTTTGTTGTTGTTTTGGTTTTTTGTTTTGTTTTGTTTTGTTTTTTTTAACTTACTTACTTCTTCCTTTTCTTTTTACTTTTACTTACCATCAATGAGACAAAATGCAAAGAAAGAGAACCATAGATGGGGAAGCTGGTTGCTTTTCCTGGCAACTAATAAACTTAGAATTCTTCCCTCTAAGTGAGCCATGCTCACACAGATATATCATCATTACTTACTTTTGCATCCTTGCATCACCAATATGAAATATAAAAGTGCTACTGTATGAATGCCTCTGTTCTCACACACTTTTCTGGGAGCATTGCTACATATTTGGGAAGAGTAAAACATGCTTTAAAATAAAACAATATAAAAAACCAGCAGAATAAAGCATAGTAACATTTTCAGTTCATGAATTGTTTTTGCACCCTTTAAAGAGGCAACATCCTGAAGATGACTACTGGAGCCATTTGCAACTACTGATGGAATGTGGGTATTCTAAAGTTTCAGAGGATCACTGCCAAGTTAAACTTTGGAGAAACTTTCCTCACCCATATAGCCATTTTTCTTCTGTTAATTTTTCAAACTAATATTCTTGCTCATGATGAAAAGATCACAGAAAGATTTTAAGAGGCTTTTGGAAGAAAGCTGACTGGAGGATTTTATAACATGAACAACAATTTCATTTTGTATAGATAACCTGTAGCTGCAGTCACTGTAACTCAAGATATAGCCAATCTCTTCTCTATTTTTCTGTGATAATTATGGCATTCAGGAATTAAAAAGTTCTCAAATTCCTCCTAGTTAGATTACCGAGTAGTAGGAAGGGTGTAGTAAAATTTTTAAGATGAGTTTTAATATAAATAATACTTAATATAAAAAAGAATGGGAAATCCAAGAAAATATTAAGGGAAAAAATAATATGTAGGAGAAAAAAACTTAGTGGACTGTCCTAACAAAAGACCTGACAAAAAATGAGAAATAATTTTTGCAGGTGAAATTATGGTTGTGTAAGAGTTTGATTTGTCCTAATATGTTGCAGCCTTCTCTGAGCAACCAAGAGCATGATGCCATCAAACCAAAATGTGACTAAATACAGAGCCTTTTCTTCAAAGGCATAGTTTGTGTTGAAGCATTATCAGAACAATTGAGGTTTTCATTGTGAACAAACTGAGTAGTCTTAAAAAGTCGTCCTGTAACTCAGTTCTCAGATCAGAGGGACTGATTTAAGATGAGGGATAGATCTCTGCTTGGAGGATATGAAGAGCCAGCCATGGGAAAAGCCTTACAGAGCACCAGCCAGGAAACAGGTAAACCAGAAATTAGTAGAATTTAGAGTCAGCTGTCACCTTACTGATGACAGCATAAACTAAATAGTTTGATATTAAAACATAAAACTGAAATACAACATTCAGCAAAGCATGGTCTGCTCTTAGTTTCAGAGTTTGTTATGAGAACATAGATTGTCTATGGACAAAAATAGATGATTTAGACTTCAAATATGAGAAGATTTTTCTCCTTCAGTGGTCTCTGATGAATTAAAAGGACCTTGGAAGCTCAGTTTTAAGGAAATGCTCTTTACTGTAACCTGTATGTTTGCATTTTAAGGAGTAGCCTCAGAGAGTCCATGCCAGAGCCATTCTTCCTTATCTGTAACCTATAGAAAAAAGTGTCACATTGTTTCTAGCTTCAGTTTTCTTCAGTATTAAGGGAAGATCAACTGATGAAAGTTGGAGTAGAGAATTGTTTACAGATTGCTATGAATGGAGATTTTGCAGGTCACAACTTGTATGTAAAAGTGGTTGAACTAAATGGTTTCCTGATACTAAGAACCATCTTTGTGGAAGAAACATATCACCAAGCATCAACAATTTAATACAGATCATGTGTGTTATGTATTTATATTTTAGATAGATTAGCCAGAGGATACACAGAGCACTTACACTTCCTCCATGCCTGTTTTATGCTGTCTTTGAGAAAATTCATGAGGCTGATCAGATACAGCATATTGTTTGAAAATACCTTGAATAAATATAAAATAGAAGACTGTATGTCGTGGTTGCGGGGGAGGTGAATTTTTTCTAGGGGGATGTAGGCAGTCTAATTAGTGATTAGCTTTTCTGCTGGCACCTAGATTGGTCACTCAGAGGTTTGGACACGCCTCTGAGGACACAAAGAGTTAAAAGCAGGACCCCAAGGGGGTTCGGCCTCTTTTTCAGATCCCGGTTTCAGCAGAGAGACGTCTCAGGCCTCCTTTCCCTGCCCAGCCACGAGGCTGGGTGGGGGAGGGGAAACACGTGGTCGGCTCAGGTAAGCCGGAGCCCCCAGGGGGGGGAGAAGAGAGGGGACAGGACTGGAACTGAGCTGCCCCGTCCAGGATGGAGGGGTGGAAAACTGTGGAAGTGCCTTCTGTGTGTGCTCACCCCCTCTTCCCCCCAAACTCTGGGAGAAGGTGCCGAGCTACGTGAGAGTGGCCGAGCCTGGGAGTGCCTGAGCCTGCAGCACCCTGCCGAGAAAAAAACTGTTAACTCTTGTGTAGCAGAAAGAAACTTTTCTTGGACATTGATTCTCATGACTGGTGGTTTCGGAGAGAGGGAAGCGGCCTGAGACTGAGATGATAAAGCATGATTGGAAGGAACCTGATGGAAGAATGAGAGGAGTAGCCTTTAGAGCTGGACTTCTCTTGCATAATGTCAGCCATGGACTGAACTTAAGTCTCTTTTGAACATAAACTGCATTTTTGGGTAGATGCAGCTGCCCTGCTTTTGCTACAGTGACTGGCACTTGAAGAGTTAGAGCGAGCAGAGAAGAGAGGGGGAGGGTGAGGTGGTGCCCTCTGCCCTCAGGGCAGACCTGCTCCTGGAACCCCGGCCCCTAAGTAAAAAGGGGAGAGCTCAACATGCAGCATCCTTAAAAAGCCCTGTATGTAGTTTTGGCCTATGAGACAGTGGTGAGAGTGCTAGACATAAGAAAAAGAGAGTGTCACCCTGGCAGACTTCTCTGGGCGGTGCCACGGGTGACATGGGAACACATAAGGAGTAGACCTGTGTGTTCTAGAGAACAGTCTGTAGTGCCAGAGAGACTCCTCTCTCCCTTGCTGAATTGAAGATTAGTTTTTTTTTGAGTGGTGATTGTTTAATCTAAAACCCAAAGGTTAGTCTGTGAAAAGTGATAAGTGGGGAGGTAGAAACTGGGAGAAGAAATGTTCTAAGAAGTTTTTATTGCTGTCTCTGTGTGTGTTTAAGAGTATTTCTGTCCCTGTTCTTATGTAATTAATAAAGTTTTAGTGGAGTTTTTTTTGTTTTCAAGATTTAAGCCTGCTCTGCTCTGTTCCTGATCACATCCCACAAGAGTTGTTAAAGAAAAAACATATATTCATGAGTGCATTAACATCTAGCCAGTGCCAACCCATGACACTGTATTAGAAGGGTGCAGCATTTTTAATTCTCTATTGGCAGGCTGAAATTTGGACCTGTAGTGTTCTAACACTGTGTGAGCAGTGTGTGAGCAGATGCAGATTAGCAGATGCAGCTGAGGGACAGGGGATACACGTCGGGATATTTGGCAGCTTATGCCTAGTGATAAAAAAAATTTATTTATCTATATATTAACCATGAATATAAAGTTATTTTAAACAATCTTTGGAAATCCTGTTGCACACAAAGCACTGAAAACCAGGATAACAGATAATGTAGCACTTTAAGAAAAGTTTATTTCAACATGAACTCTTTTCCTATCTCTAAAGCCTACTTATCCTGAATATACAACTAAGTCAGAAAACCCCAAAGAAAATTATATAATAAGAAAATAAATTGAATTATTTCGAAGAGCAGTTCTTGTTACTATCTTTCTCTTTCATCTCTTAGATTCTCTGTGACTTAACCTCGTTTCTCAGCTTCTGATTTGTCTGATTCTTGCCTGACATTACAATGAATCGGACAGTGTGTGCACCAAATTCCATCGTTAACTTTAGCTGTACTTTATGTAAGAAAGGATCTTTCTGTAGGAGCTGTACAGAAGCTTGGCAGGAGCTCAGACATAATATGCACAGCTCCAAAAAGAGGATCAGTCTTCATATTGCCAAGTCCTTGAGGCAGAAACATTGTCCCAATTTGTGCTCACCCAAGAGTGGGGGAGGCTTCTTCTGTGCTAGGAGCAATTTGAGTTTGCCTCTAGGAGTATTAGTCCATGTCATAGATTGTCTAAGAAGATGACCTTAATGGATATCTAATAAGCTTAATTTTTTCTTATCTGAACTATGTTTAATGCCATGTACCTGCCCATATGTGGGCACAGAAGTGCAGAAACTGTACGTTTGCCATAGTGCTCTGCAATAGCTTCAGTTTATGTTCCTGGGTCTTCAATTAGTTTCTCCCTTGTCCTGATGTACTCACAAGGAAAAAAAAAAAAAAAATCCATATTTTACAGAGAGAAAGAAACCTTTTAATTTTTCAAGAATGTAGTCTCTTACTGAATCCCCAAATGAAGCAAAAAGTAATCTTAATTAAAATTAGCTGATTTACTGAAAATTCTGAATTAATTTTGATTGCCTTGTATTTCATCAACATTTTTCTTAAACTACAAATCTTTGTGCAGCTCAGGAGGATCTGTCAGCTCACTTTCTGCTCCTTCTAACAGGTAGCCTGGCAGTTTGGTCAAGGATGACTGTCAGAAAGAAGCTACAACTCTCACAACCATGCAAAAAAGGACAAGGAGCTAGTGGCACTGTATCACAGGACAGAGGACAGCAGCTGAGCACAACAGGCAATGATCAACATGGGGTGAAGTTTGAAAGGAAAGGATGCAGCAGCGGGTAGCAGTCTCATAAGAATTTAGGATCTTTAAGCAGATCTTTTGTGGATAACACTGAGTGAATCAATACTTACTGCCATGTATAGTTAATTTGTTATGGTTTCCTTTGTAGCTTAGCAATTATAAAGCATTTCATAAGTTGTTTGCTACATCATTAGACCTCACGTCAAATGACCAAGTATAGAAATAAAACATGAGCCTCGTTTTTCACTTCTGACACATTAAGTAGAAGTGGGTGTCACTACAAAGCATGATCTCCTTGCAATGTCTTTTATATGTCCTTCAAAAATAGTTTGAAGTCTCAAAACCTTTGCCAGATGATACCTTCAGGAGAGTAAAGATAAATTTTAAAAATAGATGCAAAGCTAATTAAGAGTTAAATGCTGTGGGAGTAAAAGGTCAGTCCTGCCTTCAAAAGTTTAATAGCAGTTCACCATGTGGCTCTGTACTTAGGCTATTTATAGTGTCCCTAGATCATACGAGTAACCTCAGTCAGTCTGAAGATTAAAACAGGGGTCTAGTATGGCCAGGTGCCACGATTTGAGGAATTATCCCTGTCTCTGTGCAGAAGCCAGCCAGCACCCCACGTAAGTGAGCAGTGAGCAGAAGTGTCTCTCAGAACTGCCATCACTGCAGCACATGAGAGCTGCTGCTTAGCAAACTTTGCAAGTGCTTGGGTGGGAAAAAAGAAGGCCTAAACTGGGTCACTGGTGAGAACCAGACACATTTTTGGGAACCAGTACTAAAGTAAGTGAGAGTATTCACTGTGGGCATAAAATAGAGCATAAAGGGCACAAAGATAAAATGCAGTGGAAGGTGCAAAACAACACATATGGTTGTTAAGCCTTGATACCTTTAAAGATAACTGTAAATTCAGTTTTGAAGACAAGGGAGCTTTTTGCAGCTCTGTTTTTCACATGGGTTTTACATAAGACATGTTTAAGCTTTATGTTAGTAATATTTAGCAATGAGAATATTCAGTGCTTACCTGTATTTTGTCTTTTTTATTGAGCAAATTCTATTTTCAGAAAGCAATCTTTTATACAAGATTGTGTGATGCAAGATACAAGATTAACATTGACCACATCTTAAGGTAAAATTTTTGAAGTCCTCATGAAGTTTTTATTTTCTTCTTGTTCAGATTGCCTTCCTAATCACAGAACAGGTAGAAAATAGAAGATACCAGGAAAAGAGTCCTCTCCAAAGCTTCCTTTTTTTTTGCAAAAGTATTGAATGGGTTCTGCAAAGGCCTAGTCAAGTTCCCAGTATATTACACATAAGTCAATTTATAATTCTTCCTGCCTTCCATGTTACTTCTTCATGAACTTTCCAGTGCTCCTCAGACAATGGGAAAGGTGACAGTAAGTTCAGTTTAATAAAGTCTGTGGCTCTTCTCCTTGCCTCACACTAAGAAAATTGAAAAACATCAGTCTTTCAGATGTGTTCTGGTTCCATTTCCTGTCCATTGTCCTAGTATCTGTGGTGAGCATTTTTGTATGTGTGTAATTCTCTCTTTTTGTATACACTTGTTATTAATAGTATTGCTGTTACTATTAATTGTCTTATCTCATTGCTGTTTCCAGTGAATTGTTGTTCTTGTCTCAACTCATGATCTTCACCTTTTGTGCCTCCAATTCTCCTCTCTGACCACCTGTATCGGGGTGGGAATTGAAGAGGGAGAAGGGGGAGGGAGAGAGTAGTACTGTGGTTTGGAAAATCTTAGTGGGAGAACTAAATTGGGGAATTAATTCCTAAATGATAACACTTTGCAAAGAAAAATGTTATTTCAAAAGGTATTTAAGCTGTATTTAAAACTTCCAAGGAAAGTGAGATTTTTTTAGAAAGCCTATAGTTACTGTATAGGATTAACAACACACCAGTCAGACACGAACTGTTAAACTGAGCTTTGTATTTCCTCTTAAATTTGACTGGGTTCCTTTGTAATTCCTCTGTGATTAAATTAATTTTGTATTTACATAAAATTAGTAGAAGACACAACCCTGTTTCTACTTTCTCTTTCTTTGCAATTTTTGAAATACAAAGTATTTTTAATCTTTGTTATTCATAAATGATTTTTTAAAAAATTTAGTATCACCTTGCAAGTTGATGGGAAAGTCAAGTGTGCAATGAAGTGTTTAACTAAGCCAAGAGAAACATTACAGGCATCATAGGCAGTCATCTTTATAATTTATGCCTCTGGATAATTTAATTTAATCTGCCCAACAATGTGCTTTCCCATATCCTTTTTCTTTCCATCTTTTATGAATGTTACAGTTTGCACACTGCAGGGCTCTTACCTGATGGTGGGTAAATCCCAGCATGTTTACATTGTGCTTATGCTGCTGCTTCAGTGGTTAGCCCTGTCAAAACTAGTTGTTCACTCATCAAATCACATCTGTCTGCAGCCCCTCCTTCTTCTTTGCGGGATGGTTAAATGACTTGATGATGGCATCCTTTGAGGGCTGGGAATACCTGAGCATTAAGGAGCTCTTCTATGGTGCCAGCTGAATAGCCTGTGCAGCTTAATGCCTTCTTAAACTCATTAAAACACTTGAAAATGGCCTGCTCTTGTGTAACAGGAATCTGTTGCTTGAGCTCTGGCCTTTCAGTTGTATGGGCACTAGTGTTTGAGAACAGAAATGTATATTTAATATGTAACTATGGACTATTTATATGTGTACTAAATATAAATAGTATCAAGGGCCTGAATTCTGAGCTGAAAGTAATCCTCATTATCATCTGATCACATCAAAGACATGTAAACACAGCCTGTCATTTCTCTTTGGCCTTATGTTCAAGTGCCTGTGTGTAGCATCCTGCCTTGCTTTCATATGCCCATCTCAGTATCTCTGTGTTTTTGTTGGTGCTTACATGTGTTGTGGCATTCCCAAATCCTTCGTCCCTCTTCCATCTCCAGCTATCCTTTCCCTGTTGTCTCCACTCCCAGTAAACCATCTGTGGACATACCACCCACAGCAGCTCCCAGGCAGGTGCTTGGTGTTACAAGAGCAATTTTGGCAATTTCAGCATGGCTGGATCATCTGACCTCATCTCCAAGCAGAATTACCACTACTGTTCAATTACAGTTCATGCTGTTCAAAGTGTGTCTATTGCGTGCATTATGTAAGAATATTTCCCAGCTGAGCACTTTCCAGTGAATTAAGATGTATTATATAATCATAGCTAAATAATTCTAAATGCATACTTTTTGGCGGATATTTCACAATGATTAAAAAATGTACGTGATGAAGCATGAGAAACATGTTCAATGGTTTAAAACAAAATTTAAAACAAAACAGAGACCTTCTTCTGTGTGATTTATCACCCAGGACTTTTGTCTAGACTCTTTTACAGTGGAAACTTAAAACACTTATTACTTTAACCAGTAAAAATTCTTTAGTTTAGTTTAGGTTTAGTACATTAATGATCTCCAGACAAATCAAACATTCAAAGCAAAGTCTGTGAAGTGTAGCTTAAAATGTCTGAAACTGAGATTCAAAAAGAGAGATATTATCTGTGAGGTGTCTGTGTGGGGGTGTATGTGTGTGTGTTTGTGCAAGCCTGCCAGCACAAACAATTCAGGTTCATTTAAGAACCTGCAAAATATTAAGAACAAAGAATGGGCTGAGGAAAGATTTGTCAGTAATGATAAAATCAGAGGGACATGTCTTCCTTTATCTCTCAAGGAAGGAAATCATTAAAAATGGCAAGAACTGACCTCCAGTTTTCAGTCCAAATCTAAAGAGTTAGACCTAAAATACCAGCACAAGGAAATGTAATTATAAATAACCACAGCAGCTGTTACAGAGCCTTTTGCAGAGTGCTGAACACTCCCCAGGCAGAGAAAAAAATTCACATCAGAAGAAAATGAGACAAGATGGAGAGAAAGTAAGTTGTGTCTTGCAAAGTGGGTCCCTGTAGGCTGCTGTGCAAATATAAGGCACTAGATAAAAAACATGGTAATTTTGATTTCTCCTCTTTCTTGGAATCATTTATTTGTTTACTGAAATGATTTTTCAGCTCTTAATTCTTGTGAAATTTTAGTTGCAGAACTGCCTTTTAATTCTTTTTAGACAAAGCCTTGAAAGGCCTTCAAGCAAAACTTCTTGCCTCAAAGCAATATACAGCAGTTCTCAAAAGAGATATTTTGCCAGCTGTTGTCATACAGCAAAATGGTAGCATAATAAATATTCATTGGCAGACTGTTGCAGATCTGAGAATAAAGTGAGAATAAGTTTTATTCATATTTAAAATGCCAAATTCTTTGTGTTAGTAAAAAAAATAGTTTCCTTTAGGTTTATCTTTCTGTACATCCTTCGGTTCTTAGGACAATGATGCTGAAGTACAGCAGGTCTAACCTAGGGGTTAAAAGACTGGCAGTGGTCTGTGTTACTTTACTGTATACCCCTGAGTAAGTTGTCTAGGCCTCAACCCTAGAAAATGCCTGCCAGCAGTCTGGGACAGAACCCACATTTTGGAAAAGGAGTAATGCAGAGAGAGGAAATTTGCTGTTATGCAGGCAAGCCTCAGAATATCATCCCCAAATGATGCCTAGATTTAGGAAGCCTTTTTAACAGGAAAAAACCCCACAATTGTTCTAGCACTCTTCCAACTACTTTGTTGTTGAGATGTGTTAAGTGCCAAGCAGCTGAGAACTGGAAGAAAGGACTCCTTTGAACAATTCACTGAGGTCAGGAAATCCATGACCGTGTTTTGATGAGCAGTTTGAAATGGTAGGCATAGTAAGCTGCAGAACAAAAATGTTAACTCCAGCAGGATTAAAATGAACTAAGTTTGAGAGGATGGGTGTTCTTAACCTCCTCAGCATTTGTTTCAAGGGCTGGACCCTTATAGGAACTATATGATTTGGATTACATACATAGTTCCCTCTCCTTGATGTTCCTGCATGTCCATCTGTGTTACTCCTGATGCTCAGCACTGTGATCTGCAGCAGTAGGAGTGCAGGACATGCTGCAGACTCCACTGGTATTTATTCTGAAAATCAATCAGGGATCTTCTGAGTCAAAGACTCAGTTAATTGCTTCCTAAGATGGATGTAGTCCCTCAAGCCTAGGAAAATACACCCTTTTTACAAGCTACTTTCAAACTGAAATGAAATGTCTTTCAGATGTGATGGTGTCTGTTCTGGACTCATCTGTACCCATGTGGCAGACAGATTTGAGGGGACAGTGGAAGACCATGAGGTGCGGCCCCACAAGAAGTCTGCCACAACGGGATCGCCTGTGCTGTGGGATCTCCTGTTTTATCTGTAATCTGCACACATGCTACAGTTTCTTGCTGTCCACTGCAAATCTCTCAGAACAGCTGCCAACAGGGAAAACCACACATAACCTGGTTCTGGTTTTGTACTTCCTTGTACTCTCTCTGTTCAGAGATTGTGTGATCAATGAAGAAATGTGCAGTCCTGGGGCTGTCTCTGCTCTTTCCTCACTCAGTTTGCTATCTCAGCTGCAAGTCCATTTTAAAGAATCACAGAATACTCTGAATTGGAAGCACAATAATCATCAAGTCCAACTTCTGGCAAGTTTGGGGGTTCTTTATGCTAGGAATCTCAGAATGCCCTGGGGTAATGCTGGCAAGGCAAGGCAAAGACAAGGCAAAGGCAAGGCAAAGGCAAGGCAAGGCAAGCTCTTATTCTCTGCATTATCTCAATGGCCACCGTTGCTCTTATTTGTTCATTTAAAGAAGAAAGGTATTTTACCCACACCAAAATGAACTTTCTGCCTGAAATTTGTTATAATCTGTGTTATAGAATACTTCCTAACGCTAGGAAGGCCTCGAAATGAAAAATCTCTCATTTCCTTTACCTTTGTCAGCAGCTCTGCTTCTCAGGCACCCACCCCTGAGAGACTCAAGTTGGACAACAGGACTCATTTCAAGAACACCTGGGCCAGAGAACATGGCATTGAAGTGATATATCACATCCCTTATCATGCACCAGCTCCCAGGAAAGTTGAACGGTGCAATGGACTACTTAAGACTACCCTGAAGGCACTTGGTGGGGGGACCTGCAAGAATTGGGAAATGAACTTAGCAAAGGGCACCTGGATGGTCAACACCCGAGGCTCCATCAATTGAGCTGGTCCTGCCCAGTCTGAGCCCTTGCACACAGTAGATGGAGATAAAGTCCCTGCAGTACACATGAAAGGTATTTCAGGAAAGGCTGTCTGGATTAGCCCCACCCCAGGCAAAGGCAAACCTATCCGTGGGATTGTTTTTGCTCAAGGATCTGGTTACACTTGGTGGATAATGCAGAAAGATGGAGAAACCAGTCATGTACCACAGAGAAACCTAATCCTAAGTGAGAATTGTGAGTAAGGTTTCATTGTGCATGTATATATATATATATATATATATATATATATAAAAGTAGATTTTGTTGATTTGGGTATGATTCAGATGTTAATAGATTAAAGGGGTGGATAATGTCTTGAGTTGCAATGCAAGATGTAACCAAAAGCATGTATTCTGTTGCCATCTGTTGAAACTGGTTGGGGAGGTGTTTTCTTTATCTTGTCTATGATCCATTCCTCGTTACTCTGGGGGGGAGGGTGTTAACGGACCAGCTGTTAAAACCAGGTGAGACAGTGTTCCTTATCTCTTCCACAACCCATCCTCCCTCCAGGGGGATATCTGCTGTTAATGGCCATTGAGTCTCACTGCATGACTGATAAAATTACATCATCCCATCGTGAGATGCCCCACCAAATGAGAAGAGCCAAGCATTCCTACCTTGTTCAGAACACCAGAGGAGCCTGTTTCCATTGGATTCCCAGGAGAAGACCAGACCCATCTCACCACCACTAGACTTTCAGAGGAAAACTGCACCCTTCTACAGGATCATCTCTGCTCCAACAGAACCACATCTGTCACTCCAGGGGAACTTAATTGGACTGCTACCAACACCCTGACCAACAGGTTGTCAGGCTGTATTCTGACTCTCTCAGTGTTTTATTTTTTGTTTTGTTTGCTTTTTTGCACTACTACATTTTTATTTTTAATATTCCTAGTAAAGAACTGTTATTTCTATTCCCATATCTTTGACTGAAAGCCCCTTAATTTCAAAATTACAATAATTTGCATGGAGGGGGTTTACATTCTTCATTCCAAGGGAAAGTCCAGCTTTCCCTGGCAGACACCTGTCTTTCCAAACCAAGACATATAGGAAGTATTCTCCTACTGTTTGGGGGTGCACAGCCATTATTTACAGTTTGTCTGGTGTGATACAGCTGCTTTTTAAAAACCATGAAGTATTTGCTAAAAGGAGCTGTAGAAATAAAGAATACATGTAAATCTCAGGTGAGATGTGTTAGTTGCTATTGAGGGACTCAGAGTTAAGTGGATTAGCAAGCACTTTGCAGTAAACATGTGCCCAGATCCTGACAACCTTCAAATTTAAGGATTATTTAGGGATTCCTGCCTATATTAACAACAAAAGAAGAAGGAAATAGTTTTAAACAATGTCCAGAAGTATTAGACGTGATTGCTCCAAGGTCTGCATTATCCTTGAAAACAATTCTTTTGAGTGCATTCCAATTTTATCAGGACAGATTTAGTCCTTGTCAGAAGGCAACCTGAACGTCTGGGATTGGCAACAGGCATGATTTGGGTGAAGTGCTTCCTTTCCTCCTGTGGGAAAAATGGTAGCTCATGTTATGGCTTGCCATCTCAGGGAGAAAACATGATGGTTTTTAATGTTATTAATCCTCTGTTGTGCTAAACTGCTTCTGTCACTAGAATTCAGAGGTCCTAGCCATGGCTGAGAGGTGGTTTGGATGATAAAGCTGGTGCCATCTTCTGTGAAAACACTTCAAATAGGAACATTCTTTTAAGCTCAGTCAGTCTTTGGGCTTGATCCAATTTTAATGAGGTAAAAGGAGAAGTTTTTCCATGGCTGCACCAGGAGCAAGATCAATACTTTTCTCTCTGCATACCTTTCAATATTTTTCTGTATCCTTCAAGCTTTTTCCTCCCATAACACTTTTCCTTTATTCTAAGTTGCTGTCTTGGTTTGAGAGACAGGTATCTGCTAGGGAGGGGCAGGACTTCCCTAGAAATGGAAAATTCAAATCCCCTCCCTCCAAATTATTCTAATTTAGAAAATTAAAGGGGCTTTCAGGCAGAGGTATGGGGATGGGAATAACAGTTCTTTACTAGTATATATGACAAAACAACAAACAAACAACAACTACAGCATTAATAATAAACAGAATCAAGAACCTTGAGGGCTTTCTTTCACAAAGCCCGGGGCAGTTTGATCTTGGTGCCCCTGCAGGACTCCGAGAGGCCGAACTGGAAGGAAGGAAAGTCCCGGGCTGGTGGATGAGATGAGGAGCTCTGCGCTGGCAGCTGGAGCAGCAGGGGTGTCCCGGCAGGGCTGGGCAGGGCAGGGACACAGAGTAGCAGGGGAACCTCAAAGCAGCACAGAAGAAAACAGCAGTGGTGGTGGCAGCGCCGGCCCAGCAGGGCAGGAGGAGGTGAGCTCAGATTCTTGGGCACAGGAGCAGATGATGGTAGTTTTCCCAGGATGGGACAAAGTGATGACAGTGAAATCCTCCCACAGCGAGCAGCAGCCCGACCGTCCTCCCCAGTGCCAAGAGCAAGAGAGCAACTGCTCCAAAACTCGCATTATCTCCCCACTCCAAGAGACTCCCAGAGACACAAAAACAAAAGGTGTACCCCAGTGCTACCCTCTGCTTTGACCACTTCTTTGCTTTGGTCAAGTACTCACAAGTACCCAGTAGTTAATCTCTTAGCAATTTAAGGGGAAAAATTCTACAAATAAAAAAAGACACATGTCTAGCCCCCAACAGTTGCATATAAAAACAAATTTTGGGATACTTCAGTGAAAAAATCTTAGAACCACACAAAGCAAATCTGGCTCTACTGTTCATTTATCTCTATAGATGAAAAGCTTCATTATAATCAGGAAGAAATTTGCATGCGTGAGGAAATTCAGGAGCTGAAGATTTTGCTGGTAGAGAGGTTGCATTCCTTTCAAGTCTACTGCACTGTTTTTCTAATCAATTGTTTTAGCCTTTAATCAATCATTTTTGATTTAATTGACACTGCAATCCTTTTGCTTTTTGTTCTGCTGCAGTTTTATTTAGCACAAGTCTGATTGTACTTAGAGTGGGCCCATTTGTTTGGTTTCCAGGAGGGCAAAGCCTTATCCAAAGCCCTTAAGTTTTCTTTCAGTTCTCTCACTGAGTATTATACTGGAGTTAGAAACACAGAGACATTAGTTTCATGGCCAGCAGATGATTTGTTTAATTAAAAAAAAGTAAATACCTACCATTTGTGCTGCTGCATCTGCTAGCTGTGGATTTGAGTATATCTAATATTTAAATTAGTTGTGAAAATGAGGCTAATTAATTTTAAGTATTAAACTGTGACTAAAACCTCACAGCTCTCAGGAGAAAATGTACCATTCTGCTCCTTATGTTGCTTAAGAAAGCAAGGTCAATTGCAGCATTGCAATTGTTTTGATTTAGAAGTATCGTAATTTATTTTATCCTGATTTTGAAAATGACTGAAGCAGCATTGGCTATACCATGGGAGTATGCTGTGCATCTATATCAGTGTCTTAACATTAAAGCCCTTCTGGCAAATATCTGTCTTGCACAGCATATTGAAATTCTGCACTTCTGAGTTATACTTAAACCTATTGTATAGCATCTATGGCTTTCGAAGCTGTTAAGGTTGAAAATTGATGATAGTAATGCTGAGCTATTGTACTTTTCATAAAGTGTCTCCTCAGTTCATTGATAAAGAACATGAAACACTGAGAGGCTAAACGATTTATCAACCCAGTATCACTTGAGAAGTCACTAGCAGAACCTTAGAGAATAGAGACTCAAGTCACTTTTTCTAACCACCATACTTCACTTGACTCCTTGACTCTGTAGACATCCATCACTGTGTCAAATTTGTATCAGTATGGAAATGAATCTTTGAAAACACAAACATCAGCATTCAAAATCAACATTGGAACAAGTTCTGTGACTTTGCCACACCATTACTCCTACACTCCATTTTTGTTAGTGAAGTCAAAAGTTATTTACACGAAGTAAAGACTGTTCCTCTCGATTTTTCCCCAGCTGTTTTCCTTCTCTTGTGCTTTTGATGTCAAACTTTTTCATGACAGATTTAGATTCAGATTTAATCAGCAGATTTAGAAGTTCTCACCTTTTTTTGGCTAACATGTTAAAATAGCGGTTGATGTCCCCCAGTATGGTATCAATACAGAATTATGTTTTGGGGTCATTTACTTTCTATCAAGTTTAAAGGAGGATAAAACTCATCTTGATTTTGAGTTTTATAGCAGCAAGTATCAGTGGTTATGCCTCCTTTCCAACTTTTCTTTCCTTTCATCTCCTAATTTGAAATTATTTCCTCGGAGAGGCTTGATCTCAGTACTTATCTCTGTGTGGGCTGGCTTTCCACAATGACATTTCAGTAAAGCTCTTGTATTTGTCCAGCTGGTGTTATTGCTCCAGGTGTTTCTGAGCAAAGGAGAAAACGTTAACATGCTGGGTTACTCGCTTTCAGTTCTGCTACCCCTGCTCCAGAGAACAAGCAGGCCTGAAGCTGTGCATCATCTCTGGAGAGGGCAACAGTGACCAGGTTTAAAGACAGAGACAGGCATTTTGTGGGACTTTCAAGGGCGTGGTATTGTAGAAGAGAGGGTCAACGAGGAATCTCTGGACTCCAGGCAGCTCTTTTAACATGCAGTTTATTGCGTAGGGTCATGGGTAACAAAGAGCCAAGCTTAAAGCTGCTAGTCACAGCTAAAAGCGTGCCTGAGAGATGCTTAAGTTCTGTATTATTCTTACAATACATCATGTCATTTTCTGTACTGAATATGCTAATTTACAATATCCAATCAGTAAAAGACACAAATCCTACAGAATCTACATACAGCCTATTAGAAGTACTACCTCACCATACTGTGTTACATGTTAAACCCTAAAAGCTACGTTCTAGACCCCTTTTTTTTTCTTCTCTGCCAAACTGGCAGGGTCTCCCTGACCCTTGGACTCTTTAGCTTGCAGAAGTATCCTTTCTGTTTGCCAAGGACATTGTTTGATCAACAGGGATCTTCCCTTCCTCTCACTTAACCATTGTCTTTCCAGTTGTTCAGTAACTGACTGGCTTGGAATCTTATACCTCAAAACCAGCACTCATTTCTATTTCACTTACAGGTTTCATATTCTCAGAGTCTTTTGCCAAACAATCATAGCTATAAGACTTTCCTGTATCATCTTCCCCAGTATGGTATGAGTTACAGAACTCTGCATTGACTCTGAAGCTCTGAGTAAAACCCTCTGCCAGCATTTTGTACGAGATATTTTTTAAAGCAGAGGAGGCTTACGTGTGGTGTTAGGTGACAGGCACACCCAGACACCTCGTGCATGTGATACCTGTGTGAGGAGGGTGTTTTGAGTCTCTCAACGAAGAGATACCAGAGTGCTGCCCTAGTGCCAGGCCAACCATGCCATCTAGCAGAGCATGCTGCAAGGGAGCATATCCCCTTGACTCTGCCAGAGCCTTTGTGCTCCTTGCTGGGACTGATGTCATAGACAGAGGGCTATGGCAGCTATATACATCGTGTGGGATTCAGGTTCCCCATAGTAGCAGTGAAGAAAAGGCGAAGCTCTAAGGCATGAATTAAAAAGATTCATTGATTTGTTTTGTAATGTATCAACTGAACTCAAACAAAGGGCTTGTTTTCTTGTAGTCTATAAAAATAGCAATATATGGTTTAATTTCTAAACAACGTATCATTTTGACAATGGAATTTTTACATTGTCAATTACTTGAGAGGTTACAGATCCTTTTTCTTGCCACATGGAAAGATTTTGCTGTTTGAAACCAAATCACAGGCTGCCCTAGTAGTTCCATTTTTAATTTATGTATTTGTATTTATTGACATATTTACTCTTCACTGTACTCCTAAAGTGGAGAATGCTCTGAGTATCACAGGAGAAAACCTGTGAGGAAGTAAGAGGAATCTAACTGCATGCTATTACTTTTCCCTTTTTAAAAGACTTCTTTCCTAAAATACATTGCCTTGTATTCAGCAGAGGTTTCATTGTGGCAAAATATCACTTTTTCAATTATCCTGCAGTCTGTGGTAAAGCCTTATTTTTAAAACATTTCTATGTGTCCATAAATAGCACAAAAAAGATACTTAATACTGACCTTTCTGTACCTCCTTATCCCTTCATTCTGGAGCAGACTCTGTGATTTTGAAGTTTTTACCACTGAAACTATGTAAGTAAGGTGCAGCCAGCATATTACCCTCAATTTTCTCAGAAGTGTCTTTAGCTGGATGTGTGTGTGTGTTTCTGCTTCTTTCTCATATTCTTCCTTTTATGTTGTTTCAATGAAGGAAGAAATTGAGACAAAAAGAAAGAAAAAATAGAAAAAAGAAAAAAGAGGGAAAAGGAAAAAGAGAGGGAAAAGGAAAAAAAGAAAGAAGGTCTTTACTAAATAGAAAGCAATCGTGCATAAGAACCACTTCTGTACAAAATGTAGGTAAGTGGAGCTGTGGAAGAAGCAGACAATGGGAAGACAGAGAAATAATAATTTGGAAAAATTTTCTTCTCCTGACCCACATGCCTCCTCTTCCTGTCATTCTTCTATCCCAAAGGTTGTTGACATAAGTCCTGAGGATCTGCTGAGCTGTTAATAGTGCCTGCCTTTTTTAAAACTAATGAAAATATATCTCAGTAAAGATGGGTGAAGAGTAATATTAAAAGTACATATGGTAAGCAAAATTCTGAACAGAACTTTAAAAACTTTCTCCAAACTACTGATGAGTTCCTTAAAATGCTGAAACTGTGAGAGATATGATAGTATATCCTTCTGTTCCCTTCACATCTAGCATCAAGTAGGGTTTGCTTCATGTGCTATTTTTCACAAAGAGTTGCTGAATTCTGCATGCAAACTTTCATTGTAAAATATTCAGGCATTTTTTTCCTGGCAGTGGGATCAGAAACAACTGAATGAAATGTTCCTCCCACTGCACTTTGTTTACTCCTGACTTAAGAAGCCTGCTATTATGGAAATTGTACCTAATTTTCATGATTTTGGCTCTTGGAGCTTGTTTTGGACAAAGCCCTCTAGGCTTTGCTTAGGTAATACACTAACTCAGATGTCATATCCTGACATGTCAGCATGTCAAAACAGAGATACTCATAGGAGTAGGTTAGGCATGTTCCTCAGTAGCTTATCAAGTGGGAATCATGGCATCAGTGAAGGTAAATGAGGCTGCAGGGAAGATCAGGTCTCTACTGGCAGCATTCTGTGCTGATTACATTTTCTGTTGTTTGATGACAAAGCTAAAAATGAAGAGATTAATTAAAAGGGGAAGACAAATCCCAAGAACAGACTGAAAAATAACTTTTTCTTTCCATATTTTATTTTCCACAGATCTTTGTTAATTTTATTTTCCACAGATTTATGTTAATTTATTGCAGAAAAATAAAGAGAGGGGAACATTCAGATGTTTGACCCCTCTCTGGTCATAACGATGTTAAACATCACAAGCACATTAGTTTATGTTCTAGTTCCTGTGCTATGTAACAGTCTATTATAACTTGTTTTATTACTCAGTGACTTTTGTTATATAGCTTGAAACATAACTTATATTATAAGCTATATATTTTGTTATATAGCTTGATATATAGTACTGGAAAAAGAAAGGGGTTAACCATGCAGTGCTAAGTTTTAAAATTTTTTTACAGTATATTGCAGACTTTTGCTTCTACTATTCAAAATCATACAGACACAAAATATAGGTGAAGAGGAGATTATCAGGTTACAACAGTAGATAGTGAAGGTTTAAATTCTTACGTCCAATCCAAATCCTAATGTGACCTTTTCATTCCAGAATGAAACGTTAACACTGTTAGGGACTATGGCACTCAACCCCTCCCTGCCACTGGCCTTTTGGCAAGCACCACAGTGTTTTAAAGAGCTCCCTCTTGTCCTACTCAGATTTTCACAGTTTTCTCATGCTTCTATGATTATTGCCCAAAGTCTTTGAATTAAACAAGTGCTTCACAGGAAAATAGCCACTGGAAATTTTATTCCACCTGGTTTTCATACACTTGCTCCTAACAACAGGGTCTGTGCTCTCATAGCGAACTCACTTGTTGCCCTTTTGTGTCCTTGGAGTGGTCCTGGAGCAAGTCAGTGCCAAGAAGGAGACACACGGATCCCTGAAGGCAGGCACCAGGATGAAGTGTTCTCTGGATGAAGTGTCTTTTTAATTCACTGGATGCAGCCTAAAGGAGTGTATTGGGGTGGCTTCACTCTGGCCTCATGTGGAAGTTGTCTACAAGTTTTCTGAATAAGCATCAACCCTGGACAATATCAGCTATCTCTCCACAGCTTCCCCAAAGTGCTGATCTTTGCTGCTTGGAGTTGCTGTGATGGAGGATGCAGAAGCAGTGCTTGAGGCTTATGTGCATTTCCTTCTTCACCATAAAATACCACAGCTGAGTGTCTCTACAGTTATGGCTTCAAGTAGATTTAAATATATAAAGAAGAACAGCTTCTTTGTCAAGTGAAAAGTGCAGCAACTGGAAAGACTCCCTTGAAAGTGCTGCTGCTTCTTTTTTGGGTCTGCATGGTTTACCCACAATCATCCAGAATGAGAAAAAAGTTGATCTTTTTCTCATTAATTTAGTTCTTCGAAAAATTGACCTTATCTCCAGGCTAATGCAATTACAGAAAATTACACTGTAAATATACATTTTTATAGGAATAAGTTTTTATAATTTTAGAAAATACCCAAACCAAGCTGATGTGCTCCATCACTAAAAAAAAGCAAACGAGCAAGGGAGATATTAGGGACTGACATGAGAAAAACTGTGAATTTTGGCAAATATAGCTACTTTTGTGTAAATCTCTATGTGGACCTATATTTGCTTCTTGATCAAAGTGTAAAAAACCCAGTTTTCTCAAAGTCAATAGCAAACTGCCAAGTTTAATTTTTTTGTTTTATTTTGTTTTGTTTCATTTTGTTCTTGAAGGCTTATGCAACCTATTATGTTGTTCTTGCTGATACTCCATTTGGAGTACGCCTTCTATATTTAGAACCTTAAAAAGCATTTTTTAAAAATTTTTATTTTTATGTCTCAAAAGAAATTGCGCTAAGTTCAAACAGGGTGCTGAAGGTTATTTTAGTTCTTCACTCGTTGAGAAATTTTCTAAAAATATGCTTACTTTGTCTGGAGGGCTATAGAATTTGATGTTGCTGTTGAACTTGCATCTCAAAAGTGAATACTTTTTGTTCTTCAAAGTAAAGCTCTGCAGATCTGAACTCTGTGCAGTTAAATCCTGCTGATTCATCGTGGTTACATATTTTTACATAAATAAGAGTGACTGCATACATCAAAACAATTATTGCTATGTTGTTGTATACTGTATACAGATTGTAATGTCATTTTGTATTTGAGGTTAAACTTCAGGGTTTTATCTTCTAACTTGCAAATCCTATTCTTGGATTTAATCAAAAATTTTTATGTGCACTCAAATGCAATTATAAATTAATTTTCTCCACAGCTTTCATGTCCTCAAAGAGAACACTGGCAATTTTCTGCATTCAGTTCTTGAATTAATTTTTGTTAACAGATGCTCTGCCATGCCCCTTGAAGTTTGGATGCAAAGTAAAAAAAACCCAAAAAACCCCAACAAATTCTTAAATATCTCCATCCCTACAATTCATGTTTTATAAAGAGATGGAACCACTTCTTTCTGTGAGTCATATCCGGTTTGTATTTTCTGACCACTGCTGCTGAACAATGAAAATACTGCTAGAAAAAATGAAGTATAATTAAATTTGAAATGGACAATGCACACATAATCAAGAAATAGTTCAGAATAGCAAAGTAATTTTCTGAGATTATGCATGAATCTATGTGTTATTTCTACATGCCTTGCTGTCCATAACTAACCCCTGGATATAACTCAAATGAAGTGGAATAACTGTGGAGGATAATTTAGTTTCTTTAGATTCAGATACTGTGTTTTAACCTATCTGCTCAAAAATAAATGTCATACCATCTCTAAAAGCCTTTTCCTACCCATTATTTAAACCTGTCAATTTGTCTGGTCTGCTCTGGTGTTTTGTTTTCCCCTGACCAAGTGAGGACATGGCATAGCTGCACTGATGTTACTTCTTGTGTGACAGCTAGCTTTTACTGACAGAGGTTATGCTGCAGTTGAATCCTCAAGTAGTCTCTACTGATATAATTTGATAATATTGTCATGGATACAGAAAGTTAAAACTCTTTTACTGGTAGCAAAAGTATATTAGAGTATAAGAATATAAGCATGTGTCCCACAAGTTTCATTTTGATCTGTAACAAAGTGTGTTTTTAGGTAATTCTCCACAGTTATGTGCAGTTACTAGTTGTTACTGTTGTAATGTTGTTAAATTGTTTGTTAGCTAGTGTTGCCATGTATAGTTTCAGATGGATATAGAAGTTTTGTGTGGTTATAGTATCAAGGTTATTTCAATAGTGACAAGCTTGCTAGGAAAATATACCAAAGAAAGAAGGGAGAAGCTCTTCAGGTAACTCAGGGAACAACACCCAGAGCCTTCACTGTTGAATACAACTAACCAATCAAGTTATGGAGGGAAGAAATGATTGGTGTAGAGAGCACCCCGGTAAAGACCACTGGGAGCTAAGGAAATGCACCAATCACGCGGAGGATCCAAAATGGACCAACCACTGAGGAGACTGAATCTATAAAAAGAGACTGGCCAGCCTCAGAGGAGCTTTTCCCTCACAAACTGAGGGCTCTGAGGGATGGCCTCTATATACATATTAGGATTAGCCCAGCCTCCAGTTCCTGTAGCGTTTTGCATCAATAAATGATTGGCCTTTTTCTTTTTAACAGCTCTTGATTTTTGACCTCCTTTTTGATACATTTGTAACCATATCCTATGGATCATTAGCTTCTATGTTGTCATTATGCCAAGTGTGGTAAGTAGGATATCTTCCATGAGAGAAGTGTCCTGAAACAGTGTCTGGATGTTCTGCTGGAGTTTTTAGAGTTTGCTGAACCACTTCTGATGAAGCATTTTGTTAGCTGTGCCTGACAAAGAAATGGATATATTAACCACATTCCACAGCCAAACCTTTTCCTAATGGAATTATAAAGTCACTACAAATGCTTATGCAGTTTCTCAAAAATCACAGCCTTAACTCCAAATTTGGGGTGGCACCAAAAACATACATTTTTTTAAAAGGCTGTAAATAAACTTTTTTGCCCTTAGTTAACTGTCAAGGGACTCCAGCAGCTGTGCAGGTCACTGTGTGGATGAAAGCAAGAATGTGAAATTATAAATTTTGGTATTGCATGTATAAAAGAAACACATCTCATCTGAGACTACACTGGCAAGAGATGGATGTGACAGTATCAAACGATTTCAATAATTAATCTGGTTTTTTTTTGTTATGGTTTGTTTCTGCTTGTTGCATGGTTTGTTCCTATGTTCCCCCTCCCTGATGGTTTTGCCCTAATTTGTACCCCCCCTTTACATATCAATCTCCCTTTACCACTCCTTCCTGCCCAGTAGCTTCCTTGTCAATCCTCCTATCTCCTCCCTGATCCCCTGTCTGTCACTCGGCCCCTCCTCTGTCTTTCCAGAAGATTCGAGGAGAGCTGTCAAGTGATAGGCTGAGGGTCGGACACCCCTCCCCACTGCCACCTCATTTGGTATTCCCTGGTTGTCAATCTTGTGTTGTATCCACTCCCTCATTTCACCCACTGCCAGATGGGCTTTCCCCTCCCCTGTAAGTTCCCCTGAGTAAGAGGGATTGTTCAGCCTCTTTCTGGGGCTGTTCTGAGTTTATATCCCCTGAGTTAGGAGCTCCCCAGAGCGCCAATAAAAGCCTGGACTGTTACACCTCTGAAGAGTCCTCTCTCTTCCTCCTCTGGACCTGGCCTTCCCGTGCACGGGGTAATGCCCGCAGCTGCCCCTCAGAGCCCGAGGGCACTAAGGAGTGCCGGCCGCTGGGTCTGCAGCTAGCCGGGGCTGCCTACCAAGGCAAAAGGAAGGCCCAGCATCAGTTTTTGCTGAATTTGCATGCCGAATTGTTAAGTAAAATTAATCTTCCAGTTTAGTCTTCAAATCAAAACAATGGAGTTTTTCCTAAACAAAACAAAAACCCCAAACCCACAAACCCTACCTGCATTAAAAAAACCATTTAATATCTTCCAGATTAAACTTGCTTTGATTTGCTATCCTTTCCTCATTTTTTTTTAATTGGCAGGAAAAGAAAGAAGAACAAAAGGTTGTCTGCATGCTTTTTTTGTTGCAAATTTTTTCCATACACGCTGTAATGGAGGGATGTTTCAGCTGAGATTATCCCGCCTGTCAAGTGCAGGGATTCCGGCAGTCAAGGATTCTTAAAGATTATCATTCAGTCTTTATAAACCAAGTATCTCCAGGTTTTTTGGGGGTAGGCAATGGTTATGTGAATTAGAAACAGGAAACTAATACATTCCTGTGT
The DNA here is from genome assembly GCF_021018805.1 of Prinia subflava. Classification (NCBI taxonomy): domain Eukaryota; kingdom Metazoa; phylum Chordata; class Aves; order Passeriformes; family Cisticolidae; genus Prinia; species Prinia subflava. The sequence continues at coordinate 55,363,288 of NC_086283.1, forward strand.
AAATGGTGACTTCTGCCATCACCAAAACCTTGCATGGGTAAATTTCCTTGTAATTCCCTACAAGTTTACCTGTAATTCACATGCATCAGTCTGATGTCTCCCATTTATCCTTCTAATGACCCTGTAATTCATCCTTGCTAGTGTCTTCTCAAGTGTTAAATACTACTTTCTGCATATTTGTTCACTAGGTTTATCCTTAGCTTAACAGACACATATGCACTGCAGGAAAAAGGTTAGAGGTCTGGGTATAGGAGTAAGATTTCCCAATTTTTTGAATACGAAACTTGCAGTCTGGTCTCACTAGCTGCTTTATCCAAGATCAGTGAGCATCAGCATCATAACAGCACAGTGGCTGCACTATAGCAGTGAGCACTACTTAGAGAGTTAAGTGGAAAAGAAATATTCCAAAAACCCGAGTAGAGCGGCAATTGGTTCTTCTTCCAAAACTGCCTTTGCTGTTCTGGGCTCTGGTTAGGCAGGAATGTTCTTTCCTGACTAATTCCTATCACCTCTCTTCAGTTCAGCTTTGTGAGAAAAGCAAGGAGATGCAACGTGGTGAAGAGATGGCTGTGGCTGGGTGCTGTGTAAGGCTGGTGAGCTACTGACATCCTTGCACCTGGTCCTGAGGCATGAGCTGGTCTTTACGGTCCTTCACTTCATTGTCTTTGGCTTTGTCTTTTCAAAATAAGTGCCCAGATGTTACAAACCTAAACCAAAAAAGTCAAGTTGTAAATCAAAGCTGATTCAACTTCACTAAGAATTCTTCCAGTCTCTGTATTTTTTCTGTTTTATTTATTTATTTTTTTTTTCTTTTTCCTTATTGACTTTAAGGCATTTTGAGATAAGGCTGTAAGGCCTTTGATGAATGGATCCCAGATTTATGATACTGCATTATGCATCAACTATTGCTTAATCATGCCAGGCCTTGCAAGCTATCTAAACCTAGAGCTCAAAATTAGTTCTCCAGTAATAGCAGTAGTGCTCTTTAATTTTATTGTCCTCTGTTAATGTGCTGTTCAGAACTTGTTAATGGCATTTCCACAACCAGCTACATGGCAAATATATATAGCTGAACTGGTGCTGAGTCTTGTCAGAATGAGAAAAATAAACTGTTTAGTACACAGTCATAACTGTTTTGGCTGTTCAGAGTGTGAGAGTGACTGTCCTTGGCTTATGACCAGATTGTCACAGTGAAGTTAAAATGTGCAACTGTTTTTGCTATAATTGTCTAAACCCATTTCTTTCCTTGTTCTATTTCATTCCATTCACCCAGGATCCATCACCCCTGTCTGTATGTTTTTTGTGTGTGTGTCTTGTTGTCACTCGATCTGGACTTTGTTTATTTTTTGTCTTGGTACAAATTAAAATGACTCTTGCTGTCTCCAAGCTGATCTATATGATTATTTGTTTGGGATCACAGCAAATATTGCTCTGTCTATAAAACCTTATCTCTGTGACTCGCTATGTAGGTAAAAAGATAAGGGCTATTATTAATCTTGTACTGTCCTACCTAATAACTTACTTTGAATATAGCCACATGCTTTCTGTGTCCTTGGTAACTTTTATAGTCAAGACTCAGCTAACAAGGCTGAAAGGGTTGGGTTACTTGTTTAGAGAAAGATGCTTTAGCACTGCACTGTGCTTTGTTGTGTTCATGTGAATGGACTTGCTCTGAAGTAATTCTGGGCTATAGAGTCACTTTGTATAACTTGCAGAGATATGTGGGGAGATGAATCATCCTCTAAAGTGACGTCGATGCAGCTCCATTACTTCGAATGTGTCTGTACACTTGTAGGGGAAGGACTAGGCCTTCTGGAGTAAACTTTTGTGACTTGATTTTCTATCCCTGATGTAAAAAGAGCTCAATATTTTCATTTCTTTTTCCACAGCTTCATAGTTAAACTGCTGGTAAGGAGTGATAATGACCTGATACTAATGCAGTTAGGTGTGAGCCACAGGAAAACATGAATTTTTTGATATGGAACAAGGAACATTGCAAATTAATCTTCATTTCTGAAATGCAGATTGAGAGTGTCTTGGTTTGAAAGACAGGTATCTGCTAGGAAGAGGGCAGGACCTCCCTAGAGATGGAGAATTCGAATCCTCTCCCTGCAAATTATTATAATTTAGAAAATTAAAGGGGCTTTCAGACAGAGGTATGGGGATAGGAATAACAGTTCTTTACTAGTATATATGACAAAACAACAAACAAACAACAACTACAGCATCAATAATAAACAGAACCAAGAACCTCGAGGGCTTTCTTTCACAAAGCCCGGGGCAGTTTGATCTTGGTGCCCCTGCAGGACTCCGAGAGGCCGAGCTGGAAGGAAGGAAAGTCCCGGGCTGGTGGATGAGATGAGGAGCTCTGCGCTGGCAGCTGGAGCAGCAGGGGTGTCCCGGCAGGGCTGGGCAGGGCAGGGACACAGAGTAGCAGGGGAACCTCAAAGCTCCGAAGAAGCAGCGGCGGTGGGGGGAGGCTGGAGAAAGCGAGCTCAGGATTCCCAGGAACAGGGGCAGATGACGATAGATTTCCCAGGACGAGACAGAGGCAGAGTGATGGCCGTGAACTCTTCCTGCAGCGAGGGGCAGCTTGACTGTCTTCCTCGATGCTGAGAGCAAGAGTGAGGCCCCCTCCCCCAGATCTGCCTTTTTACCTTTCCCAAAGCTCGTGTTATCTCTCCCCTCTGAAGGACACTCCCAGAGACTTAAAAACAATAGGTGTAGCCTTGCACTGCCATGTCCTTCAACTACTCTCTTTGTTCTGGGTAAGTACTGTCATTAGGGTTTCTTAGAAACTTATGGGAAAAAATTCTGTAAGTGAAAAAAAAAAAAGGCAAATCTAACCCCCAAAAGAGAGCTAAAGGTAGCATCCCTAAAATATATTTTAAAGACCTGCAAATAATATATATCTCCTCAGTATATAAGATGCTATCAATGTGTTAGGTGTTTTATCAAGATTGTTTTTACCTCCTTAGAGATGGAACCTTCTGTCTCCTTTTGAGTATGCCTTCTATTTGCTTTTCAGTAGGTTACTTCAAATTACTTTGAACACTAAAGCTTAAATTTTCTAGTTCAGAATAATAAGAATGATTTTTTGACATTTTAGATTTAATTTAATGGTGACTCCATTGACTTTAGCAAAGGCAAACCCTTGATCTTGGATGTACACCATTCAGATGGTGAATTTATCCAATTTAAAACATGATTAGAAAAACAGTCCTTCCAGTGAATAGCAGCGAATAGCTCGTAACTCCTGAAGAATGCGTTAGACTCTTTTTTTTTTTTTTTCTGTCCAGGATTAGAATTTGGCTGGCCAATCTTGATAAGTCCTGCTAATTATATTGCAAACCAGCCAGTGGTCTAATTTGATAGACCATCTTCTGGTAGAGGTTTCACAGTTTTCATGAGTGCCTTTAGAGGGTCTCTTCCAAACACATTTTTTGTGCCAACCATCTAATGTCTGTGTCTCATTAATAATGCCTGTTTAAATTTCTGTAGGGTAGAAACCTGCACGACCTTTAACACACAACAAACCCTCACTGTTGTAGTGTAGAGTGCACTTGCGTCTGCCCCAACATATGTTACAAGGAGATGACATTATTTGCTTTCACGGGTGTAACATTCAATTCCTGGTAAACTCCTTTGCTGCTTATAAGCCACCATTGTCAATATACTATGTGTACAACCTGAGTGAAACAGTGATTTTCCTCCAGTGCTAGAACTTCATCTGATGGATTGAGCATGGCCCAGTGGGGCTGTGCCGATTTACAATTTATGGCCATAGATTGTTTTTTAGGTAAAGTATCCCCTTTGAAAGGGAAGACAAACAAAACTAGGAAATGACTGTACATGTTTTTTTCTAGAAAATAACCTTTCTCTAGTAAAAACTCAAATCCTCCAAGTGAGAGATTTATTATTTTAGCTGTCTTGACAAAAAAAAAAAAAAAAAAAAGCCTGCACCATTATGCCTGGGACTAGTCTAGGCTATAATCTGTAGCTATGTCTCCCTAGTCTCAGCTCAGAACTCAGATTTAGCAGGATTTTACAAGACAGACATCTGATTGTGGTGAACATGAGAGACATTCAGAGCACAAGCAAGTTTGCCTTCTGTCTGGAGCAGGTCACTGTGCTGGGATTTCCCATTCTCTTTGTTAAAGCTTCATACCAACACACAGTGCTTGCTCTTGCTGCTGCACTCTCATGTTTCGCATTGATTTAGTGGCCTCTTTTGTCATCTTTGGTATGTTCTTGTTATTAGTGACAGCAATTTTCTTATGTTTTTATTTTCAGCTTTGAAGTTGATGAGGAAGAACTTCAAGGAGGACGAACGTGTCTATGGGTACAGAAGGCAAAAATGTAAAAGAATGATGAAAAAATAAATAGCACTGCAGCCTTTTCTTTTCTGAACTGGAAAGTCACGAAATCCCAGATATTTGGGGGCTGAATTACATATTGAAATATGGGTATGTGGGTCATTATTTGTACAATTATGTACCTCCTTATGATATAATCCTTGAAGATATTTTTAAATTTCAGAAATAAAAATTTAATGTACTACAGGGATTACTACTTCACATCTCTCTGCCTGCAGGCATGAGAAAGCAAAATTATCTTTTTCATGAAATAATTGATGCTGCTGTATTTGCCTTCCATGGCTCATTAATACGAGGTTGTTTGGTCTCAGTAATTTTCCCTTGACACAGTGCAGCAAAGTGCACACAGCTTCACTATGGATGAAAAGATTCTCCATAAAAGTAAGAAAAAGCTAAAACAGGAACCCAAATTTGACATTATAAAAGCATGCATGTGTTTGTTCTACCCACACCACTTCAGTAAAGAACTGATTATACTGTCTGAGAAGTATATAAAAACACATTTTGTAAAATACATCGTCTTGCATCTTCACCACAGGTATCTGCTGCTTGACTGGCAATCTAATTGGTATCATACAAATAAAGAGTACTAGACTTTTCTCTGGCCTTCTTATTTATCTGGGAATACTTGAAGTAAAGGAGAAAACAACTACACTTTAATACTATTTTGCTTGTACTGTAATGTGTAGATTTCTGTCATGTTAAGGTCTTTCCAGAGCACGAGCTTCTGGCCTACATTCTGGTAGTTTTCATGCCCAAAATAATGTCTGCAAATGAGAGAAGTTCTCTGATGCTCTGTGAACTAGTACAAAATACTGACTTGATAATTTATAGATCCTTCAATGTTGTTTTGTATGTGTGCTGATACCACTCAGTATTTCGTTTGGTTGCAACGCCTGAATTAATTTATATCCATATCTTCTGCAAAATACTATGGGCAACTGAATCAGTGAAGAGCTGGTTAATTTTTAATATACTTAGGTAAAAAATTTCTTGAGTGCTAATTGTGGGCTTGTTTGGGACTGTACAATCATAGGTAGCTGTAATAATCAGTTACCTATTTTAAATCTATAATCTCATCAGTGACACCATGACAATCTGATTCAAGTGATGGTCTTTATAAAACCTTTTGAGTCAGTCAACTCACTGGCATAAATTTAATTCCTGGTCATAATTTCTTGGTTAAGGAAACCAAGAAAAAATTACCAGAATGTGAATGGGTCTCATTTTTGGCAGACTTTGAAGATGAATCTGTACTACTAAGTCTGACTCACTTTTCTAGGTCCTGAAGAGACCTAGCAGATGAAGCGTGAGACAAACTGGTAAAATGAGGAGTTCACATTACTTCTTCACAAGCTGTTGGTGGTGGAAATACGACAAATTCTCTTCTCAGAGTAGACAGTCTTTTTCAGGAATTAAAAGTATTTTTAAATTTAGGGGAAAAATCCTATCTTTCTAGTCAGTAATGCTTTATGCAGCCTATCTGTGCTTGTCTGTGTTGTGTCCTCACCATCAAAAGTAAAGCTAACCCTTTATCATCTATGGGTTTAAAAATAGTGCATTTTTATTTAAATTGTTGGCTGTGCAAACTTCATTTTTGCATGAGTTGCAACAATTTAGATGTAAGAAAGAGAATTCTTTCATATCCCAACAAGTGTCTATAGCTATTACCATTACATAGTGTGACTTACATTATTTAAATATAAATATCTAATGTTTTTAACTTATCTTTTTCCTGAACCAGGAAAATAACCTTATCTTTTAGGAAGTGACCAAATAAATCCTGACTCATCCAATTATGCTTTACAACTCTTTCAAATGTTTAGTATTCACTGAGAGACAAAACATTAGAAGAAGTAGTGTGCCAAAAAATTAAGTTGAAAATGCTAAATGAAAATCGAACCTTGCTGGTTGTTTACTTGTGAAAGGATGATGTGAAGTAGTGACTGCAGTAGTACTGATCATTGCTGGACTTGCTGCAGTTAATAGTACCTTTTGTAAAGAATTTTGTATGACAGAGACAAAGCAGAAATTTCACTCCTCTGAGTTGAACTTGTTCAGTTGCCGAAGTGCAGTTGAGCTTTCCTTCAAAACAAAGACGACCAAGGTCAATGTTCAAAAATCACTGTGTTGTATTATGGTGATCAAAAAGGCATTTTATGGGATCACATATTTTTGGAGATACCAAGTCAGTACCCAAGAGAATTAGAAGTATTAGGAAGCAGTAGAAACACCCTGTGACAGATGTTGTCCTCTTGAGCTATGCTGTTGTGCATAGCTCATGATCTAGCATTTCTGAGCTCCATTGCAACGTAAGATTTCTTTTGGCAAGACATGTAATTATCATCACAGACACTAAATGGTAAGATAAAGTTGTATCTTCCTACAAGAGGTCATCAACTGGCTAAAACTTAAAGTTTTTTTGCTGTAAGGAATCTTATGTAAATCTCCAGTAATCTAAGAGCACAAAGAGAAGCTCTCTCTGTCACCTCAATTTCTTTGCATACCTTGGTTTCTCTAGAAATAGCCACTGAGATCAACATGCTAATTTACAGCTTATGGTTTTGGGGACTGCAGGAGACTTCAGAGAGGTAACAATAATAAAAAACAAGAAAATAATTTGTTTTGAAAGGAGATTGATATAGAAACAATAAAAGAAACAATAACAATCCACAGCCAGAAAGGCTCTAATTGGACTTCCTGGCATCTTGTCAAAACCAAATCTTGTTCCTGTGTTTTACAAGAGTACTGTTCACTGAAAGTTGCTAGTGTCAAGGCAAGGGAGAAATCTGTGATTGTGACATGCCTGAAGTATCTGTGTATAGGCCTGGAAGTAGATGGATAAGCACTTAAAATTTCTGGGCAATGAAATCAGATTGTGGTCTGCTTGTATGAAAATTACGTGCACTTTGGTTCCTCTTAGATCCAGATGAAAAGTGCAGCCCTAGAGATGTTGGGAAACTCTCCTTCTCTGTGAAATACACCACCAGGTTTAATAGAGGGAAAACCACAGCTGTGAAACCAGAAAAATGACTTTAGAATTCGAATTTCTTTACTTTTGTTTGTTATGTTCCTGTCATGTTCCACTCATGTGCCCAAGCATGTCAGGGCATTTTCTTCTCCTGTCTTTTAATACAAATAATTGAATTTAAAAGAATCAGTTTGAATAAAGTCCTGTGGGTGACTAATCACCCAGAGTGACAAGGTAAAAAAACTAGAAAGTGGCCATTATTGCTTGAATGCTTGAATTGTTTGGATTGACTCACTGGCATCAATGAATCAAATTTATGTATCCCAGTGTCATCAAACTCAGGCATGTTTGAAGGTGGATCAACCTCTTATATTTGAATCTTCTCTAATACTGCTGTTCTTGTGCCATTTGTATCAACAGGCAGTGTATGAGCACGAAGTGTTCACCATAGAAAAAGGAATTTTTAGGCAGATTTTAACAGCTTTTATAGACTCTATTGCTGGCCAAAATCATCTCATAAAACAACGGATGAAAGCCAACCTAATTAACTAGTCTGCAATTGTGCTGTCTAGGACTTTGTGTCAGTATTTGTTGAGTGCCAGGAAATTGGATCCAGGCTTTGATATGGACAGGTGTACTGCAGCTGTAAACTTCCTCAGCACAGTAATAGTTAAAGGATTTAGACATCTATGGCACCTAAGGGGAAGATTGTGTGTATTCTTAATATGGTTTGTAGGAAAGTCAAAATGGATGAAAAATCCAAAAATATGTTTAAAATTTTCCTGGCAGCTTTTAGAAAAATATTCAAAAACTATGTGAGTTCTCTCATCCACCAAATACTCTCACCAAGACATCACTGCAGATGCCCTGAGTCACTTCAAGGCATGCCAACAGACCAGGCAAAATTGAGTTTCCTGTTTCTGATACCAACCTTCCCTCCTGTGCAACACATTTAGTTTTGCAGCTGCAGAATGCCCTCCCCAGGCCTCCTTTTACTTTACATGTAAGGTGGTGATGCAAACAGATGGGGATGCAAGCAGTGAACCTCTTCCATTACATCCTAACACATCTGCCACTGAAAAGACTTGCTAAAGGAATAGCACTGAAGACAGAAGTTCTAGCTTCTTCCTGATGAGAAGAATTTACACCCCGTCTTTGTCTGACCTGCCTCTGCATCCCTGAAGGCACAGCTGTGGGATATCTACATGTTCCCCTTCAACAAGGACCATTGCCACTCTCACTGGAACGGCCATTTGCACCTTTCCCTGTGTTCCTCTACAAGGTGGCAGGAGAAGATTAGCCAGGGCACTGTCTATGGCTTCTTGAAATGTGAAAGTCTAACCTCTTTCCATGCTTCCTTGCCTTCATCTTCCCCAGCCATCCACTGTTGTTCAGTTAGGGATCTGAACAGTCCCATCCCTCTCTGTTTCCTGTGATACCTTGTCGTGGTGCCCACAAGAATCCACTGACTCTGCCCCCGGCAAGCCCAGGCACTGAGACAGACGCAGTCAAGGGTCAGCCTGCGAGCAGCGCAGGCGGGGCTGACTCCTGTGGATTCGTTTCCCTGAAAGAGATCTTGAGAGAGATGAAAACGCGTCAAGGCGGGGGAACAGAAAGGAGGAGACAGCTGTATGCAAACAGAGGGGTTTATTGAAACCACCCCCTCAGCCCACAACTGGCCCAGGAGTTAACTCTGCAGAGGGGTTTTATTCTAGGGTAGCAGGGAGGAGCAAAGGGAGTGGTCAGCTATCATCAGCCAACCAGGGCCAGTCTCTAGGGTGTCTCAGGGGTGGAGAACCATAACATGGACCAATAAAGGAGGAATGGGTGGGGATTTACAAAGGCAGGGAGAATGACTGACGAATAACTGCATGTTACATAACAGGGCTAAAAATAACTCTTGTGAGGGAGACAAAGGAATATTAATTAAGGGGGTAGGGGTACACAGACCTGAACTATTACAAAGAACATACAAAATATAAAGAACTAAAATAACACACTGCCACAACACCTCTTTATGGATTTACAGAGCCGTGACAGGTTCCTCTGTGAACCTCCTTATGCTGCCATTCTCCATCAGCTACCCCAGCTGCAACTTTCAAAAGATGACAAAAACCTCCAAATCTCAAAGTGCTGACTACCAAGATGGGGAGTTAAGCTCTTCTCTCCCACATGTTTTCTATCCTTGGGGTATAGAGGCCACATGGGTAAAATACCTCCTGCTCCTTTTTAGCCAGACTTTCCAAGGAGGTGAAAGGAAAATGCTACATTTAACAGGCACAAGAGAACGTGGGAGATCTGGGCGTATTTTATTTGGAGTCTATTTCTATCCAAGTCATCTTTGTTCGTGCTTAAAACTGACATTACAAACTTATTGTTGGGGGAATGTACTATTTACAATGACATCTTGGAGAAGTCTGTTCTTAAAATGGATCTGCAAGATCCATTTAGCCATTGTTGGTATGGAAAAATAATTTCATTCATACATGAGTCACATTAGCTTCAGTAGAAAAGATAGCCCCTTCTCTGTGGAGAGCATTACACATGTAAAAGGTGCCTGCTTTTCTGCTACAGCTGGAAATTTTCTTCTCAAGGTCAAAGGCAAAAGTATATCCAGCACAGTCATGGCTAGTCATTTGTCATTTCCTACTTCATTAATCAGGAACAGATTGTTAGAAATCTGCAGAACTGTCAGAAAGTACTGTTGGAATGTAATTTTTTTCAAAAGTCTCTCATTTGACTATGGCAATTTACTTTTCAGTAAAATTCTCTGAGATAACAAAAGTGAGTATCAAAAAATTACAAAAATCCAAATACACTTTAAGGAAACAGTAACTCCTTTACACTACAGGAGTTATTTACTACTTTACTAAACCAGCAGGTCTCAAGGAGTTTTCTCTTCAGTTACCTGCTCTTGCACCCACTACATTTAATGGAAGAATAGCCATCAAAATCAATGAGAAAAGGATCATAAGCACAGTGTGCAAAGAACTCTGCAATTAAACAAACCTGCCATCTCCAGTCAGTCTTAGGCTTCAGGCAGCTAGTATTGGAGATGCTTATTTTTGCTTATGACAGTGTGATGAGTTTAACAACTTTGAATCTCTTTTTCACTTCAGTCTGTGACAGTATTTGCTAGCACTGAGGAATTCCTACAACAAAGCCAATTATGTTTGGTTTTGGTTCTTAATATGTATTTTCTAGTAGAAGTACATATGTCCTAGAGAGTGCAGCTGGACAGTGTGTGACAGTGCAGTGTGACAGAGTGCTCTGAGCTACCTCAAGACTTCCTTGGGGTGCAGACCAAGCTGGGAGCCCACCCAAGGCTGGGCTGCACCTCTGCAGCCAACCATTGCAGGTGTGCTAGGAACAGCTTTGCATAATGAGTCTACTGCTCTCAGGAGACAGAAATACCCCCCCTTTCAGAAGACCAGCCAGTCTGCCCCTCCCTTTGGCCTCAAAGTAGGTTGTGGGTCTGTTTGATTCCCCTGAGTAATTAACTCTTCTAAAGTAAACCAATTGCTTTGCTGGAGTCTAGATTTGGCCCATTTCAGATGACTTGGTTTGTGGCAAAGTAATGACTATTTCATTTTACTTAATTTGCCAACATTCCTTTTTTTGGGGGGGGCTGCAACAAAAAATTTCAGCACAAGATTACTAATGGAGAGAACTGAATCTTATATGAACTGCTAAAAGAACAGAGTGCAAAGTAGCACAAACGCCGATATTATAAAAACAAGAACATTGTAGCACGCTTCTAGGTAATTTGAAGTTCGTAATTTGCTCAGTTAATACCTAGTTCTTATTTAATGTACTTGCTAATGTCTGAGGCTTCATGTAAGTTCAAGTAAAAAAAAAATGTAAGAAAATAATGAATTAAGGACCACCTGAAAGTTTGAGAAATTTTGAACTCTGGTCTTGACCCTCAAGAAAGCCCTCTGTGGATATATGTCATCGTGTCCTAGGCCATATGCAAAGAGTGACTAGCTGCCCAAACTTAAATTTTACTATGAGTCTTTTTTTTCATGAAGTTGGCTTCAGATCTCTCTTCCCAAGTGCTATACCGCACTGATGTCTTATGTAGTAATGAGTGTGCTCTGGACACAATCTCAAAATATCTGTGGTCATTTTTCTAAGCTGCTGGGAACTGGGTGCTATGTTTTCTCAACAGCCAGACTTTTTTCTAAAGCAGACCAAAGAGAGGGACGTGTCTGTAATTCGTATTAATTAGCAATACATCTTGAACTCACACCTATTCGTTGAAGATATGACTTTAAGATCCAGTTAATTATTCAGTTGAGACCTAAGCTCTCTCAGGGTGTAATCCTGTTAAATAAGTAAAAGCTCACTGGTTTTGAGGGGTTTTATATCAGCACTGCTTTAGTCTTTTGCTGTACCTGCAGAGCAGGTTAAACGTTGATGCCAAAAGTTGAAGATGATGACCCTGTCACATGTGCAGTTTATCCCAGGGCGTGTTGTAGTTTCAAATAAAAACACTCGAGCTTATGCCTCTTCAAGAGATGTTTACCCAGACACTGTCTTACAAGGGCTTAATGAATTTCTGTGTTTTGTCAGCAGCTTTCATCTGTAAAGTCATTTAGTACATTTAATGATGTGTGATCCTACAGTAACCTTGGTAAGGTCTGAAGCTTCAGACACTGCCACTTCCCTGAAATGATTCATGTAGAAATTTTGTCTTTCCATTTTTTATTTTTGACAATCCTCAGTTCACTGCAACTTCTGGCTTTTCCATCTGCCCCGAGCCAGGGACATTGGAATAGGAATGAAAGTGCTTTAAATTGTGGGACTATTCATCAGCTTTCAGCTCTGTGCCAAGACTGAAGGGATTTTTAGGCTTTAACTTGCCTTGATGCTAACAGGCATTTTGGATCAAGTTTGTACTTTATAATAAGTGTATCCTTTGGTTCTGTTCATGCAGCCTGCATCTTGGTTTGCCTGCCAAAACTCATTTGCCACCCTGTGTCTGCAAGTGGATGACAAGCAGCACTAAAGCCCTACTTCCATGTTACAGCAGCTTTTCAGGAACCATGTATCCTAGCAAAAAATAAATAATTTGGACAGACACATATGGATTGATGTGTCTGTTGGATATCTACTGTGAAACTCTTCTGCTGGGCACTAGAAAATAAGAAAAATGCCAAATCTAATTTTTTTTGTTTGTTTCAAAAAGCCTCCAAAATCTCAATTTTGTTGGGAATTTCTTGATTAGTTGTATCATAGACCAAACTTAGCTTACTAGTTCTCAGCCTCTGTGTTCCTTAGAGAAAGTAACAAATGGTCTTCAAAGGGTCCTATATTAGTGGAGACTCACGAGTGCTTCTTCTTCTTTTCCTCAAGTTGCCCAACATCCCTTATAACAAGAGGGAAAAAGACGTAATTGTAGGTCTGTGGTGTTGTTCAGACATTTGACTCTGACAGGGAAAAGCTTCGTTGGGAATCTTTACATGTAAATGGATTGTAAACTATTTGCATATTTGCACAGGCCACAGATTTTAACACATGATCTTGGTCATTCATAACAGCTCTGCTGGTGAATGTCATATGGAGAAGGAAAAATTTGTCTTCAGACCAGTGAAAAGTCCCTTGTAAACCCCGGAAAGCCATGAATAATAAAAGTATGCACACGTGTGTACATTAAATGGGTATTGGCAGAGTAGGAGATAAGCCTTGCATGTCTTTCTTAATCAGATTTCCTCACTGAATTAAAGACCAAGTTCTGCTTACCTGCTATTAACAGAAATAAACCTGAGCAGTTAATTTCTTCTCTGGAAAAACAGTGGTATTGCATTGGTAGTTTTTTATTTCTTAGAAAAATAAAATGGAAAATGAAAAATTTCTTGGGGGCTGTTTCAGTTTATATAGGAACTGTATATATAGGAACCTTAAATATAGAAAAGCTAAGGAATAAATTCTCTTCATCCCTAGCAAATCAGAGGGTCACTGGAAGGGAGAAAGCTTGTAGCAGTGTTATTCTGTGCTCTTGCTAAATAGGACTCAAATGAACAAGTGTATTTTGGTGCAGAGCAGTTATTGATTACTACCTGTGCTTTCCCCACACTTGGCACCACCACTGCAGGCCCACAGGAGATGAATTCAAAAATGAAGAATTCAAAACATGTCCTAGTGCAAGGGCTCAACACACCTCACCTCTCTGTGCAGCCTTGGCTTGTGTGTAAATGACTGCAGTGAAAAGTGGAAAGACAGGAAGCAAGGAGGCTCCTGTCTCCCCAGTACCAAAAACTGGCCAATATTAGAGTGATCCTTTGAGGCATCTGTGTAGCACAGGACTGTGAGCAGTCCTCTGCTTTCCCTAGGATTAGCCCCCTCACAAAGAGTTCTCTGTATGAGCCAAGAGGATAAACATTTTGTGTTTCTGGGCGTATGCTATAGATATAGAGAGCCATTAGTTCTTCAGGTATGAAATCTATCTTCCCTGCGTAAATTCTTTTAGAGAAAATCATTCCTTTTTAAGCTCATCCCACAAAGTTTTGATGACTATGATGATATTTCTTCATTCAGCATAAGGTATAGTTCTCGTATTTAAAGACAACACCATGTGTGAAATGTTGCAGAATGAGGATCATTACATAAATCAAAAGCAAAAAGCAAAAGAATTCACATTATGTCTTCATCTCCCTTCCCATTACAAAACCCAACACTTGGCTGCAGCCAAGTGTCCTGGTGAGTCACTGTCCATTAACTAATCTCTGCTCCGTGAAAGGCATTCAAAACCACAGAATTGAAGCACGCCAGAGAATACTGTATTAGCTGGAAAATTTAAGTGTAAAAGGTACCAGTTGTTTCGTTTCTCTTATGGCTGCTACTTTAAAAATATTTCTAAGTGGAAAATGGAACTTCCTAATATGGGGAAGAGGGAAAAGGGAGATTGACTATTCCTCTGTAAATTAAAATTGTTGTTGGACAACAACAAATGCAGGGACAATTGAGACACACTAATGTATAAAGTGTCTCTAGAAAATTAACCGCTTATTAGGAGAAGAATAAAGTGTTATGCCTAAATAATTATTAGGAAATAGTTCAAATGAGAAAATATCAGTCAGGTAATTGTATCTCATTTATGGCTTTCTTAATGGTATTTTTTAAAGCAGTGGACATGGAAACTCTTTGAATTATCAATGCTGAAAGCAAGATAGCCTATGAGATTTTAAGTTTTATGCTGTGATTCTCTTGGATATATTTCAGCTAGGATAGGAATCTGTCTTGTCTGCAGGCCTTCTCTGTCAGCTGAAAGAGGTCCTGCATAATCCTCTTCCTAGTTCCTAAATGCAAGAATACCTTGGCAGCACATGTGAGTTATGCCCTGAGTTTATTGCCCTAAAGGTAACGTCTGCTGTTCGTGTGGATCATCGGAGATGCAACATAATCGTTTTTGTGAGAACTAGGTTGGTCTGCAGCGATTGTTCGAATCTCCTGGAAAACCTAGATCCATCCCTACGAACAAATACAAATCCTCTGCCTCCTTCCTTAATTAGGAATAGTACCCTTTATTTCTTTTGTGTTTCCTTTGCCGTCCTCAGGCATGGCTGAGGGGAGCTGTATGCTTTTCAGTAATCACCTGGAGCCAGAGAGGTTTTTGTTTACCATACCAGTTTCATCTGGATGGCTCATTGTAACACAGCACAACCCATCTGCTCTCACCCCCTCAGCACAAGCCTGGTGCCACCTGCTTCCTGTGGCGCCTTCCAAAAAGGTCAGCTCCCTGCCTACTCCTTTTCAAGCTAAGAGCAGTAATGAATAATAACATGCATGGTTTGAAAATCATATGAACAGCTTTATAACTACCGGTGTGTGTCCAGAGTGTGCTAGAACAGATTGCAATATACTTGGGTTTATGGGGTTTTTCTAACTCATATCCTCAGTTTCATGAAGCTTGGCTCTAGATTTCACTGTTATTTCCATAACTCCTCCTCAGTACTATTACCAGTATTTCTGGCACCACATTTGCACATTTTCCTGCTGTCAGTTGGATGTCCATGAATTGATTTGCTTGCAGGCCACTGGAAAAGTTCCTCTGACCTCACAGTGAGTGCTGCTGCCATTGCCTTTGTCCGCGTGGTGGTGTTGCATACTCTGTTACACAGAGCCATAATCCTTTACAGTTGTTTTGCTCCACAAATGCTGGGCATTTCCTTGGCCTGTGCTGTTTTTGCCAGAACATGTATAGCCCCACATGGTATGTTTATATGTTTGTTTGACACAAACATATGAACATATCACATGGGGTTACACATTCTGTTCTGCCTGAGGGATCTGATTTGTTTTGTTTTAATGGGTGTTGTTAAAACAGAATCATAAATTTCAGCAGCCTAACGTCAGTCCTTCCTTTCTACAGTCTTTGGGCACCATTTGTGTGATGCCAGCCTCAGTTGCAAAGTCAGTTTAAAGTTCTGTGATACGAGTATCTGGATGTTTTTAGAAAGAAAGGAGTTACTCCTTACATTAGTTATTTAAATGATACTGTCCTGCTGCATGTCCTCTAACATTGCTTTTGATATGCTCAGCCCAACACCACGCCCTTGTCAGAGCCTAGAATTTTGATGCCAATTTCCTTCTTCTTTTGCCTCAGCTGAGGCTTCTGAGCACTGTTCCTCAGCTAAGCACAACCACTTCCAGTTGGTTTCTGTGAAAAAGAATTCAAGGTACAGTTCAGTGAAGGTGTGGACAAGTCTCCAGAGAAAAGGAGTGGAAACATCTTGTGCCAGATTTATTTTCTGAGACAGCGATTCAGGAAATGATGTCTTCTGTCTGGACTAGGCAACTTCTGTGGTTAGCAAATCTTTTTACTTTATGAAAGACTAGCTCCCTTTCAGGAGCCTCTGTCACCTTCAGAGTACAGCAAAATCCTCTCTTCTCCTAATCTAAACCAGAGTTGCAGAGGGAACCTAGTCAGTCTTTGGAGCTCTAACTTAGTTCTTCAATCCTGGATAATCTAGCAGAGGGCTCTTCTGAACTTTCACCTTTTTTTTCCTGTCTCCATTGAAGAAAATTTTTCTTTTCTTTCTTTCTTTCTTTCTTTCTTTCTTTCTTTCTTTCTTTCTTTCTTTCTTTCTTTCTTTCTTTCTTTCTTTCTTTCTTTCTTTTTCTTTCTTTCTTTCTTCCTTTCTTTCTTTCTTTCTTTCTTTCTTTCTTTCTTTCTTTCTTCCTTTCTTTCTTTCTTTCTTTCTTTCTTTCTTTCTTTCTTTCTTTCTTTCTTTCTTTCTTTCTTTCTTTCTTTCTTTCTTTCTTTCTTTCTTTCTTTCTTTCTTTCTTTCTTTCTTTCTTTCTTTCTTTCTTTCTTTCTTTTCTTCTTTCCTTTCTTTCTTTCTTCCTTCTTTCTTCCTTCCTTTCTTTCTTCCTTTCTTTCTTTCTTCCTTCCTTTCTTTCTTTCTTCCTTTCTTTCTTCCTTTCTTTCTTCCTTTCTTTTCTTTCCTTTTTTTTCTTTCTTTCCTTCTTTCCTTCCTTCTTTCCTTCCGCCCTTCCTTCCGCCCTTCCTTCCGCCCTTCCTTCCGCCCTTCCTTCCTTCCGCACCTTCCTTCCTTCCTTCCGCACCTTCCCGCACCTTCCCACACCTTCCCACACCTTCCCTTCCCGCACCTTCCCTTCCCGCACCTTCCCACACCTTCCCACACCTTCCCTTCCCGCACCTTCCCTTCCCGCACCTTCCCTTCCCGCACCTTCCCTTTCCCTTTCCCTTCCCCTCCCTTCCCTTCCCTTCCCTTCCCTTCCCTTCCCTTCCCTTCCCTTCCCTTCCCTTCCCTTCCCTTCCCTTCCCTTCCCTTCCCTTCCCTTCCCTTCCCTTCCCTTCCCTTCCCTTCCCTTCCCTTCCCTTCCCTTCCCTTCCCTTCCCCTTCCCTTCCCTTCCCCTTCCCTTCCCTTCCCTTCCCCTTCCCTTCCCTTCCCTTCCCTCCCTCCCCTTCCCTTCCCTTCCCTTCCCTTCCCTTCCCTTCCCTTCCCTTCCTTCCCTTCCCTTCCCTTCCCTTCCCTTCCCTTCCCTTCCCTTCCTTCCCTTCCCTTCCCTTCCCTTCCCCTTCCCTTCCCTTCCCTTCCCTTCCCTTCCCTTCCCCTTCCTTTCCCTTCCCTTCCCTTCCCTTCCCTTTCCCTTTCCCTTTCCCTTTCCCTTTCCCTTTCCCTTTCTCCTTCTCCTTCTCCTTCTCCTTCTCCTTCTCCTTCTCCTTCTCCTTCTCCTTCTCCTTCTCCTTCTCCTTCTCCTTCTCCTTCTCCTTCTCCTTCTCCTTCTCCTTCTCCTTCTCCTTCTCCTTCTCCTTCTCTTTCTCTTTCTCTTTCTTCTCTCTTTCTCTTTCTCTTTCTCTTTCTCTTTCTCTTTCTCTTTCTCTTTCTCTTTCTCTTTCTCTTTCTCTTTCTCTTTCTCTTTCTCTTTTTTCTCTTTCTCTCCTCTTTTCTCTCTCTTTCTCTCTCCCTCTCTCTCTCTTTCTCTTCCCATTGTAAGGACAATTAGCTATTCTCTCAGGCTGCCTGGTGTTTTAACATCAATTGTTTACCAGCCATCGGTTTCCAGCTGCTGTTGTTGCACACAATCACTTGGAGATTGCATGAAGTGCTGCTGTCTTCTCCAGAGTATACGTTCAGTGATGCTATTCTTCTTCTCCATAGCTTATTAATTAATTTTCCCTCATACCATGTCGTGTTCAGAGACACTTGGAAGCAGATTGCTTTTGACATTGCTTTGCTTCCTTTGCTTTTATTTTCCCCCTGTCCAAATGCAAAGTCAGCACAGCAACCACATCCAGCTAGCTGCTCCAAGTACTTTAAGATACAGTTCTCTAAGACAGCAAAAACTAATTTCTTGGAGGAAGGTGAGACCTTCATGAGAAATTCATATTTTGATTATCACTTCCTTCTGTGAAATTTTCAAAACACTTCCACTTCAGTTCTCACTTCCAGCCCAAAATGCAAGTGAACAAAATTCAGTCATTTGCTGTGGATGCTCATGTTCCTGTTGAAGTATGGAGTGTATGCTTTTTTCTGTGCTGTGAAATGTCAGCTGGCTCTACGGGTGACAATTTTAGCTGGCCCAGGGGGTCTGCACAGGAACATAAATACTCTAATGCAACAAAGCTGGCTGCTCTAAACTGTAGATGTAGCTCAGCGCCTAAAAGTAAATGTTACAGATAGGATAACTCTGAGTTAAGGTTTCAGAATTTGGCTCCCAAACAACAGTTAAACAGAATGAAGATTTTGTCTTGGAGGTAATCTCTGCTGTTCAGGACAAATGGAAAGCAGAATCTGGGTTTATTTATAAATATGATGTGAATCCTTCTCTGACAGGAATTCCTCTGAAAGTAGAGGTGAACATGCTTAAACCTTTTTCAGCGGTATCTACTAGCCTTAGTCTATCAGGTTTTGTTCAGCCCTTGTCTTTGTTTTCTGCTCCTCTGCTTAGTATTGCCTCCCAAAGCACATAAGAAGGAGTGCATGAAAACATGAGCTGTACGGCAAATCAAGGAAAATACTTGTTTCATGAGCTTTGACTGTTGTTATCATTTGCCTTTCATTTCCCTAGGGAAATCAGCCCTATATTTAGAAAGGAATAAGTGTCTGAGAAAGTTCTCCTGCCTCTCTTTGTCCCTTACGATCAGGAGCAGAATGGAATCTGTGCTGTAGCCTGGCTCCAGCCCATGGTAACAAAGCAAAACTCTGGTGGCAAGCCAAGAGAGCTTGTGCTAGAAGCAACATGAGGGGCAAACAACCACATGCTCTAGTGTCTTTGCATCCATTTTTGCTGCACAGTTGTGACACCTTGGCGTGAACACCTCTAAGCACTGTTACAGTTCCTCTGATTATGAGAAAGAACCAGCCTAGTCATCTTTCCTATTCTCAGTAATTTCTGTGGTTTGTATGTCACATTTCTGCAGCTCTTTTTTCTTAATTGTGGTTTCATGTTGGCTAACAGCTTATGCTATTGTCTTTCTTGAGAGTGTACAAAAAGTTGTAACGCAAGTTAATATTTTTGGGTTCTCTCTCTGGAGTACAAGTATCATCCAAGAACACATTCTTAATTAAGAGCTTCTTCCTTTGGGTAACAAGGCCTTGGGATGTTCCCCACGGAAGTGCGGTCATTTAATTCCTTGCGTCTATCCTCAATCACTTGCCAATTTCTTGTATAACACAAGAGATGCTTTTTGCTTGTAATAAGGAGCAGTTATGAACACTTCTGCCTTCTCCCTCCTGCAAGCTATGCCATTTTTACCCTCAGAGGTAGGCTATCTTGGATCTTATTACTGAAGTTTAATTCTGATTCTAACAGGCTTTCACTCACAAAGCTATTTTTTAATACCATGGGATGTATTTCTTCAGTCATCCCAAACTAATGATAAGCATCAAGATAGAAGATTCTGCTAAACTGAGTTTACAATTAAAAATTGAGGAGACATTGATACCATTATGGGACTATAATTGGATGTGGGAACAGTATACAGCCTATGTGGAGCTATGTGCTATGCAGGCAGCTGGGCAGAAAAGTAAAGGGTGAAAGTGTCTTCTCTGGTGCTCTCCAGGTGTCTGGCACTAAAGAATGAGGAGAAGAAATGAGAAGAAAAAGAACTTCTCCCATGACCTCTCTGACATGCGTGAGGAGCAGAGTCCTGCTAGGCTCTCTGATTAAATGCCACACCCCCACTGTACTGCTGTAGTATCTTTTCACTCCTGTTTCTTTCAGGAGGACACAGATGAGCGGCTGGACCAAAGGACCTTCACACTGGTGAGAACAGTTGGTGTGCCATGTATTGTTTTCATTCATTTTCTTCCAAGACCCAGTTTATTTTAGCATTGCATCTCTACTGCTTTTGGTGTAGCAGAGAAGTATGTCCAGACTTGCTCTTGTTAATTGGCTAGCTAGCATCTGCTGTCAAATCTTCTTTAGTGAGGGAAGTATCCAATCTGAGACAGAAACCAGCAAAAGTGATGCTTGACTCTTTGCCTATTGAAAAATGAGAGAGAGGTTCAGAAGTTCAACAACCATCATCTGGCCAGGAAAATTCTGTATATGGAGAGCAATTAAGCTGTGCTGATTGCTCACTTCTTTTTAGCCCCATGTGATTCCCAGGCAAAGGTACTGCAGACAAATCCCTCCTCATGCAGCTCTTGCATGTTCTCATGCTTTGCTGTCTAACCACAAACTCCCAACCCTAGCTGAGAAGAGATCTATTTAAATTCAGTGTAAAACACAATCTTCTGCCTTTTCAAAGGGACTCATTTAAATTACATTTATGTTCTTGAATCTGCATTTCTGATACCAGGTACAGAATCAGCTATCACCTGTTCATGTGTATGCAAAACTTGTGCTTGTGTTAGCTGTCAGCAATTTTGTTCTGTTTGGTTTTAACTGACTTACAGTTAAAAACTTGTTTGGCTGAGTAAACTCAGTCAGTTGTAGTACATCTATAAGGTGAGTTTTGCTAACAGACCAAGTTTTAAATTATTTGATGAGGAACCTAGGATAGAGCACCTAGCTAGAGGTCTTCCCCAAACCTGCTTTTGAATCTTTAGACTAGAGATGTCATGAGCTCTAAAGCTAGAGGACTGAAGTTTCACACACGACAGACAGCTTCTAGTGTTCTTATGTGTTCACTTCTACTCGAGACTGACCAGCGTGTAACAGCTCTCAAAACCACTGAATAGACAGCAAAGTGTTGAGGCAGTCTCAGATATATGAATATCACAATCAAAATCCTTTTAGCCAGATTACTTGAATTCTGTAGAAATCCTTTCTTAGCTCTGTAAATTACACATCTGCTTAAAAAAAAAGTGGTTTTAACAATTCTGTTTAACAGAGTCAAATCTCTGTATTATGATAGGCACATCAGCTATGGATTTACATATCATAATTCAAGATGGTAAAACCCGGCAATTTTCTGCTTACTGAGTTGTCTACTTACTCCTAATAGTTTGATAAACACCACAACTTATTTTTTGTGCTGCTGAAATCTGCAAATACTAGAGATGTTTGCAGAGAATATAAGATAAGTTACCCCTAGTGCCAGAATTGCTCATTGTACTGACCACTCCAGAGTGATGAGTCTGTGCGGTTTTGTTTTGCAGAAGGGGCTGTCTTGGAAAAGATGAATAGAAGACTTTTGTAAAAAAAACTTCTGACATAAAATAATTCTTAATATTTTCAATACTCTGGAGCTTTTTGTTCTACAGAAGTAAATTAAAATAACTAGTGACACTTTACTATTTGTTATTCCACTCAATGGCAGCATTTAGCATATTAAGTAGTGTTATGGCATATCAAGGTTATATTTTTTAATTTGCAGAACATTAAAACTTTCATGTTGTTGTACATCTTTTATTAACTTCATCTGAATAAACATGTAGTTTACTTCAGTTGCATAAATAACTCTGGAGATGAAATAATCAAATCAGGACCCAAGGCAATGATATTTAATCAGGTTAGACTATATGTGACCCAGATGGCTGATATTAAAGCAAAATTCAGTTCATCACTAGTTACACCAAAGAATGGATAAAAGGAAACAACTGACCTTCTCATCTTCCTTCACACCATTCAGCTGGGCTACGATTCAACCATTCATTTATTTTGATACATTTGGTGTCAACATGTGCTGTGCTGGTACTCTATGAATACCTGCACCCTGTGCAGGTGGGTCCATCATTATTCACTTTTGCAGAAACATTCTGATAAGGTAGCTTAACCGAGCAAGCAATGGAAGCCTGGTTAATAAACACTGACACTGTAGGAGTATCTTACTGAGGTCATGCTCCCTTAGTCTCCTTATAATTTTGAGTAAGTTGCAAGAATGAGTGTTGTGCTTTGCTTTTGATGTCCACTGGAAGTGCTGGCCAGCTGTCTAGTGGAGGTTAAAAACTGCTGCTATTAACTTGGAATGAAAAGTGAATCTTATGCAATAGACTGGATACTGTTATATATCATGAAACACAACACCCAGTACAATACATATGATAATGCACAATATAACAAATGCCAGGCCTCCCCACACATACAATGCACAGTAAGATGTTCAGTACAACCCAAAGTATAACATAATACAAAAGACAATAAAAAATACAGAATACAATGCATTAGAACGTATAGAACACAATGCAGTACATATAATATCAACAACAGAAGTAACACCTATTATGCATGCAGTACGTACTGGGCAATAAATACCAAACAACACTGTATTTAACAAGACCAAGTTCAAGGTTCTGCAGGGTAACCTGGGTCAGGGTAACCCCTGCCATCAGCACAGGCCGGGGACGAACAGATGGAGAGCAGCCCTGGGGAGAAGGGCTTGGGGGTGCTGCTGGGTGAGAGGCTGGACATGACCCAGCCATGGGCACTCCCAGCCCAGAAAGCCAAACGTGTCCTGGCTGCATCCAGAGCAGCGTGGGCAGCAGGGGAGGGAGGGGATTCTGCCCCTCTGCTCTGCTGAGACCCCACCTGGAACCCTGCATCCAGCTCTGGGGTCTCAGCACAGGAAGGACATGGAACTGCTGGAGCAAAGCCAGAGGAAAACTGTGGCAGAGGGTTTCTATAAGCTAATGGACTGTTCTGTTCCCCCCTTTCAAGTTGGTTTCACCCATGTTTTCTCCTCCCCTTTCCCTCTTGTCAGTCCCAGCTCCAGACCTTCCCTTTACCTGTCAATCCCCTGAAGCCTTTCCCCACGTTCTAGAAGTTTCCCCTGAGTTCGGTTTCTTATTGATTCCCCCATAGTGTTTCCTCCCTCAAGGAGCCCTGATTTGCTTGGGTTTATGCCAGTTTGTCTTCATGCTCCACCTTCCTGTATCTTGGTTGGTTTTTGTCCTTGCCCCTCCTATAGTACCACCCCTGTTTGTAAGTCCCTGCAGCGTTCGTATTTTTGGGCTTCTCGTCCTGTCTCCTGCTGGGGAGTGAACTCTTCTGGTTTGTGACACACAGAGGTCCCTTTCTTTCCTCGCTGCACCTCTTGATCCTGCAAAACATCAGGCTGCATTTCCTTGCTACCTGGGCAGACCCCACACTCACAAAAGGCGTGCGCCACAGAGTGGTTGGGTGTGGTAGTGAGTGTTATGAACAAATCAATTGTCCTGTTTTCCCTTTTTTCCTCATGTTTGTTCCCCCCATGATTTCTCCTCCCTTTCTCACTTGTCAGTCCCAGATCCAAACTTCCCCTTACCTGTCCCCCAGTTCTAGAAGTTAACCCACAATTTGGCTTCCTATCAATTCCCCCATAATGTATCCTCCCCCAAGGCACCCTGATTCATTCTTGGTTCGTGTCAGTTTGCCCTCATGCTCCACATTTCTTTATTGTGATTAGTTGTTTCCTGTGCCCCTCCTATTGTACAGCCCCTGTTTATAAGCTCCTGTAAAGTTTGTTTTGTTGTACTTCTCATCCTGTCTCCCACTGGGGAATACACTCTCCTGGCCTGTGACAGGCAGAGATCCCTTCTCTCTTTCTTTTGCTGCCCTTCTTGACACTGTGGAGTATTGGGCTGTGCTTCCTTGCTACCTCGGCAGACCCACTCCTTCTAAAGGCATGGGCCACAGGGTGGTCAAGGCTAGCAAGAGGTCTGAGCAGGAAGGACTGTTGCTTGCGTCCGTCAGGCTAGCCTGAGGTTCGCTGGGGAAGGACTGTGGCTTGCGTCAGCTGGTGCCCAATGTGCAGCCCTGCTGCGATAGCAGAGTGCATGAAGAAAGCCTGATTTGGTGGATTTATTTGGCTCTGGTGCTCTAGTGAGTCCTGTGTGAGCATGCTGCTTTTTGTGTGGTGGTGCTCCTGGGCCTAAAGAAGACAACTCCGGGATTCGGTAAAGAAATCCAAATTAGGGGTGAAGCTAGCAAGCCCCAGGGATGGGATATCACGGTTCCTGCCCCTAAATCCTCGGGTTAGCTTGGTGGGGAGGATCGTGATAAAGTCCACAGTGATGAGGCAGCAACTGAGAGCTGGTAAAGGATCACACAGGGTCTGAGGCGTTGGCAATTCCAGAGCAACTTTATTAACTGAAGGCGGCCAGGCACCAAAGACCCTGAACTAAGGTGTGCAAGCCTTTTTAAAGAGGGGTGGTGCAAGCATATAACAACCAATCACAGACTTTTAGAGGAGGAGTACAATATCACATCACACGGGGAAAACCAATCAGGGAATCAGAGAATCACAGAATAATAAGGTTGGAAGAGACCTCTAAGATCATCAAGTCCAACCTGTGCCTTAACACCTCAACTAGACTATAGCACTAAGTGCCATGTCCAGTCTTTTTTTAAACATATCCAGAGATGGTGACTCCACCACCTCCCTGGGAAGACAATTCCAGTGCTTTATTACTCTTTCAGTGAAAAAATTTTTCCTAATATCTAACCTGTACCTTCCCTGACGTAGCTTGAGACTGTGTCCCCTTGTTCTGTCAGTTGCTGCCCGGTGGAAGAGACCGACCCCCACCTGTCTACAACCTCCGTTCAGGAAGTTGTAGAGAACAATAAGGTCACCTCTAAGCCTCCTCTTCTCCAGGCTAAACACCCCCAGCTCCTTCAAACGTTCCTCACAGGGCTTGTGTTCCAAGCCCCACACCAACCTTGTTGCCCTCCTCTGGACACGCTCAAGCATCTCAGTGTCCTTCCTAAACTGAGGGGCCCAGAACTGGACACAGTACTCAAGATGTGGTCTCACCAGTGCCCAGTATAGGGGAAGAATGACCTCCCTGCTCCTGCTGAACACACCATTCCTGATCCAGGCCAGGATGCCCTTGGCCTTCTTGGCCACCAAGGCACACTGCTGGCTCATATCCAACCGGCTGTCAACCAGGACCCCCAGGTCCCTTTCCGCCTGAACACTGTCCAGCCACACTGTCCCCAGCCTGTAACGCTGTAGGGGATTTTTGTGGCCAAAATCTAGAACTCGACACTTAGACTTATTAAACTTCATGCTGTTGGACTCTGCCCAACCATCCAACCGATCTAAGTCTCTCTGCAGAGCCCTCCTCCCTTCCAATAGATCAACACAAGCTCCTAGCTTAGTGTCGTCTGCAAATTTACTAATGAAGAACTCAATGCCTTCATCCATGACATGTATAAAAATATTAAATAGAACTGGTCCCAGTACAGACCCCTGAGGGACACCACTGGTGACTGGTCGCCAGCTGGATGCTGCACCATTCACCATCGCTCTCTGGGTCTGGCCATGCAGCCAGTTCCTGACCCAGCACAGAGGGCTCCTGTCCAAGCCGTGGGCTGCCAGCTTATCTAGGAGTGTGCTATGGGAGACAGTGCCAAAGGCCTTGCTGAAGTCTAAATAGACAACATCCAAGCCTTTCCTGCATCTACCAGACGAGTTACCTGATCATAGAAGGAGACCAGGTTGGTCAGACATGACCTACCCTTTGTAAACCCATGTTGACTGGGTCTGAAGTGCTGTGCAATAGCACTCAATATGAACTGCTCCATTATCTTACCTGGTACTGAGGTCAGGCTAATTGGCCTGTAATTACCAGGATCCTCCTTCCTACCTTTTTTATAAACAGGTGTCACATTGGCCAGTTTCCAATCGCCTGGGACCTCACCAGTGAGCCACGACTCCTGATAAATGATGGAGAGCAACTTCGCAAGCTCATCTGCCAGCTCTCTCATCATCCTAGGGTGGATCCCATCTGGTCCCATCGATTTATAAATATCCAAGTGTCCCAGCAGTTCTCTGACTGCCTCCTCTTGGATAACAAGAGGACCATTCTGTTCCCTGGCAGGGGTGTGGCATTAACACACTTTCCAATGGAGAACAGAGTCTGAGGGAACTTTCTGGAATTAGGGAGTGGGTTTGGGATAACGGACAGGGGATGGGCGTGGGGTAAACTAACAACTTGGTATGACAGACATTTGGGTTAAACCATGAACGGGGGTTTTAGGGATTAAACCATTTAAACGAACCACCACATCTCCCCCTTTTTTCTTTTTTAGAAATGAAGTTCTGGGCAGTATTCTGACTGGGGATAAATATCATAGAACCAAGGTTCTGGAAGTCTATGTTCGGGCTCGTCAGGGTAAGGGACAGCAGGGTCTACAGCGGTTTCAAGGGCACTGACCGAGGGAGTAGTGAATACTTGGGACAAACAACATTTCTTAAACACACTAAGCATAAAAACAATAAGAAACAGTGTAACAAAGATCCAAACAGTTGAATGGATGATCGAAGTGACCCACCCAGAAACGCCCCATCCAGAAAACAGTTGGGAAATCCAGTCTCCAGTCTCTTGCTTAATCTTTGAAATCATTCCTTGCATGTCCTTTATAGTTGAATCAATGCTCTTTTTCTTGGTAGTCAGGTCAATGCAACAAAGTCCTTCGAACTCAGAGTATTTGGGTTAAACCATGAACGGGGTTTTAGGGATTAAACCATTTAAATGAACCATCACAGTGGGATACTGGGTCCCTGAGATAGGGAGCCCCTGAATTGCCAAACACAACCTAGTTTGCTGTAGCAGGTATCTCTTAGCCCTGGGGTGATTCCTGGAATCCTTTTGCTTTATTTTTCCCTAGCAGAAGGCAGAAACCCCTTGGGGGTGCAGGGTAGGCTTAAATTCTCAGAGAAAATTAAAAAGGATAATTTTCCCTATCTGGGCAGGTTCTATTGTCCTTCAAACTCCTAGTGAGTGTGAGATCCTCCCACAGCAGGCGGACCCTGTTTACTCAGTTGCCACACCGTGAGGAGCCTGCTCTCAACCCTCCCTTCGTGAGGCAAGTCTTCCCCCCCCACCCCAGCTATGAATCCCCCTTGGATTCCTAATAGTTGGGGTCCTAATTCCCCTTCAACTGGGCCCCTCTCCCCTGCCAGAAAAGGGGGAAATCCCCTATCTGGTCACTACCCTAACTTGTTGGTCACCGGGTATGGAGTGTTTTCCCAGTTCTACGGGTCCTAACACCCCAAAAGCAGACCCCCACCAGAACTTGGTCTGCTTTGAGCAATAATACCCCCCGGGTGGACTTTTGGAATTCGACCACTGCCCCCCCACTTTGTGGGCCTAGTCATACTCCGGTTCCAAAATCCACCCCACGGAGTCGCCTGTCCTACCCGAGAGTTCAGCAACCCCTCATGCTGTGCCCTTCCCGTTGGAACTACAGGGAAATGGAAACCTGTGTGGGTAAGGGTGGTGAAAAGGTGGATACCCTCCCGTCTCCCACCTCTAAAGGTCCCTAGGGGTACCACACTATCTCACTCCTCACTCACTTCCTTCTGTTCCCGTCTGGCCTCCTCACACAAGTCTGGAACCATGGTATTAGGAGGTCCGCACTCACTTCGGGGATCTGGGCTATCAGCCCCCATCTCACTCACTCAATCCTGCACACTCGTACCCTCATGCCAAATCCCCACTCGTGGTACCAACCTGTGCACTGTGAGCCCTGCTCCCTCTTGGAGGGCCTTCGCAGTCTGGGTTGTCGTGTCCTTGGTGGTTCTTCGGGAAATCAGCGCTCCTTTCCACAGTCTCAAGGAAATCCAGAATACATGGCGGAAAAGAAAAAAAATTCTTCCCGGATGCGTCTTCCCTGGACCCGTGCTTCACTGGGACCGCCTCTAGGAGTGGCTGCTCCTGGACGAGACACTAAAAAATGTAATAAATGAGGCTGGGACTCAAATGGACAAACAAAAATATTCAACTCATTTATTCTTACAATCACCAAGGACGGGAGCCTGAGAAAAGCCCAGGCTCCACCCAACAAGCCAGAGAAAAATACAAGGTAACAGTGTAAAACACTGGGTGCTGCTTAGGATACCATATTCCACCTGAGAACCCTTGGCAAAGTCTCAACGTCCTCTTTTATCCCCTCTTGCTTCTCTTGACTGGGGCGCTTAGGACCCTCTCCCCGATTGGCTCATTTTCTGGGGTCTGATTGGTCTTTAGTGAGGGTCATCCTGGACCAATCATTTTGCCAGGGCGTCAAATGATTGGTCCATAGCATCCACCAATCCAGGCTCGAAGCGCTAACCGTGTTTATGTGATGTAATTCTTTTGAACAGTTACTACTTTTACTGCCTCAGCATTCACAGAAACATTAACTCCCTTATAACTAACAATCTTAAACACATAACTCTCAGAACCATCACCCACTTGCAACATTCAACTTTTAACCTTTAGAAACATTCATTTACTATATACACAAGGAAACATTCATTTACTTATAACATTCATTTACTATACACCTTAGAAACACTCATTTACTTATAACAATTTCCCCCCTCTAAGGCTTTGATCGGGCTTTTTGCCCGCATCAACCGCTTAACATTAAACTGGTTTTTATGTTGACCTGTTCCTTCATAAACGCGGTATAGCTTCCAGATCTTCTGGTATTTTTCATACATGTCTTTTGCTGTTTCAGGGCTTTCTTTTTGGTTTTCTTGCTTCATGAGTCTGATTTTCACAATGTTCTCTTCACTCAAATTTTCAAGAATGGAATTTTGTACAATGCTTGTAGTAATTCGAATTAAGCATGGGACAATACATGGAAGAAAAATAATACTGATCAGTGCACCTCCACGAATAAAATGTTTTCCACCATTCTCCTTCCATGGTTTCTCCAAATCATCCCACCAATCACTCTTGAACAGGGGCTTCCACTTCCCACAGGACTAGGACATGGGCCAATTTCCTAATATTTGTTGTAATATTCTTAATTGCGTCACTGTGATCATCTATTTCTATGCAACACTCGAATGAATTGAATTTTCCACATACCCTGCCCCCCCTTCTGCCAGCAAATCATCTAGCGCCAATCGGTTCTGATAAATCATAGTTCTCATTTGCCTAGATTGGGCAGAAAGCAAATCAGTAGCCAGACTTGACTGGTTTGTTATAATCTCTACCAATGCTTGTAACCAGATAATTCGGTTTAACATGTAAATTGGCATCCGGCAGCTCCATGACCCATATTGGGCCCAGGTGGCAGGGCCGTAAGTGGCTATGATTCTTTCTGGAGGCTACTCATCTTCTCCCCATTTCTGGGTAGCCCCTAGCTGTACCTCCCTTCTCTTTTGTTTTAACTCATATAGAGGTACTCCTAGATGTTGTCCTTCAGTTCTGGGAAGTAGAAAAAACGATGGTCATATGACTCCTAACATGCGACTTCCTGCCCAATTCTTTAGTAACATGATATATGCAGTTTTTCCACATAACCAAAAAAAGACCTTTTAGAGCTTTCCAAAATCTAGGGGATTTTACTTCATTTATTCCATCCCTCTCCCAAAATTTTGAAAGAATTGGCTCATCTCAGAAAGGGTTGGACCTGTTTGTAACACACGCATACAACTTCTCTTTTTCAATATAGGAACAACTTCTCTTTTGCTTTCTAGCCCAATACAAATGTGAATTTCTAGGGATCCACCAGAGATGTGTGTTATTAATTGCATAACACCTTTTACATGGAAGTTCTCCTACATAAACAGTATATTGGGATCCTCTTCTCCACAAACATTCTTCACCAATTACTTGTGATCTTAGATTCCTTTTCTTCTTCAAACCTTCTATCTGGCCCAAGTTCTTCTTTTCCTAGTATCTTTACTACATTTTGTGGACTCAGAGGAATCCCCTCCCACGGCCAGATTTCTGCCATCCTGGTGTCTCCGCATATCCAACAGTTAGTAACATTAGACTCGTTGTCGCGGTGCCTCTAGGAACACAGTCCCAAACCTGCCGGGCTAGCTCAGGCACCACGGCATGCAGTAGGTACAGCTGGCGAGCGGCGCAGGCCAAGCCGATCCTGTGGGTCTTGATGCCAATGGAGTGTCTTTAATTGGAGACCCAAAGGACCTCCTCACCACCTAGGGACTGCTCAAGCTGAGCCACTCTCAGCTTTGTGGTGGCCTCTTTTATTGAGAGGATGTGCCAGGGGTGGTGAGAAAGCAACAACCAATAGGAGTCAGCCTTGGCATGGATTGGGAGATGAGAGACATACACAAGGACCAAACACAAAGGAGAGGGAGGAACTTCCTTCAGATCTGGCCTATCACTCAACACCCTCCACAGAACTTTCTAGTGCTGAGGCAGGGCTCTGAGTTGACAGGCAGGATTGAGAGGGGGAAAGGACTGACATTTAACTGCAGCTAGGGAATTCCAGAGGTAAACCATTGCTAAGGTAAAATGGGGGTATACAGAACAAACCATTGTACAGAGGAACTCATATAAACCTTGCAAACATAAAGAAGCAAACCCCATGCCACTACAACTCGTGACTTACCTTTTCCACTAGGTCCAAGAACAAATCTTTCCCTCCATACATTTGTATTTTGAGTCCTGTTTTAATTATCCCCTTTACTTCTCTTTGACTAAATCTGGTTCATAAACTTTCCTTCCTGCTTCATCTGGCTGAGGCTTTTTGTCAGTATATATCCAGTTTTCTCTTATAGGGCATTCTCCCAGCAATTTCTGCTTAAAATTCCCTGTGGGAGTTGAGGAAAGCCTTCCAGACAGTGACACTCTCCCTTGGAGAGAGAGTGTACTGTGAAGAAACAATTACCCATTGAGGAAGTTCCCCTAGAAGTTAGCTATCTTTTTATTGGCCCAAAGTTAGTTGTGCTTACCCCATTGGTTCAAAGTTTGCTAGCCTTCCCCCATTGGGTCAAAGTTGCTATTGGTTCAAAACTTACTTCACCCTGTCTTCCCGCACTATGATTGGTGCATTTTCGATCCTTTCCCTGATTGGAGGGCTTTTCAATCCTCGCTGCAATTGGCCCTTGTAGAAAACCCCGCCCCTTTCAAACCACATAAAAGTAGCATGCTTGAGACCCACGGGGTCTTCGGTCTTCTGATGTCGACGGTTCCAGCCCCCGAATAAAGAAGCTCCGGAGATCTTCCTTGACTCTCGCCTCTCCTTCCTGCGCCGCTTGGGGAAGAAGCCTGCGGGCAGAGCTGCCCATCTAGCTCTCGCCTCCTCCAAGGGCACAAGGCCACAGGGCTCTGCCTTGTGAGCTGCCCAGAGCGGTTGCTTTGGCAACCACCTCACAAAAGAGCTGAACACTGCTTAGGTGAGCCTGTGCCCCTGAGGCAAAGGGCGTCCTTTTAAGGACGACTCGCAGCAGGAGGGTGCGGCCCGCCGAAGACCTGCGACGACAGACCGTGGAGTGGTCAGCAAGCCTCACCCGCCGCTGCCGAGCCACGACAGTGGCGCCCGAAAAGGGACCGGCTCCGGCCGCCCTGCTGTGAGTTGTGTCTGGTTGGCCTCAGCCACTGGTTTCGTACAACCTCGGGCAGCCGCTTTCTCGAAAGGATCCTTCTGCGTTTTAGCAGAGGGTACTGGAGAGACACCGACTAGGATCTGCCAACACCAGCGGACGGCAGCCGATCGGTCCAAGTGGCCACCACCCAGAGAGTTTCTTTTGACCTACGCCATTGGGTGAAGAGAGATTGTAAGTTACTGACACATTTGGTCTTTTCACTTCAGTTTTCTGCTTTCTCACTGGGTGGGATTCAGGAAGGAGGATGGGCAACAACATCAGTCGCCCATCGCTCACACCATCTGAGCGAGAGTTTTATTCCCAAGTTAAGAAATCCCTTGTTGGGGCTCAATTTAAGTTCAGTTCGGGACTTTTGAAAAGATTTGTTCATTGGATTTTTAAGTATTTTCCTAATACTCAGATTTTGTTTTTCTCGATTCGTTTTGGGACAAAGTGGGAAAGAAGTTAAACATAGTTCAACTAGATGGGGATCTTTCTGTTGCAGAGTTTTTTCCTTTGTTTAAGTTAATTATTAAAGCAGTGGGAGATAGGGGAGATAAGAACGGTGGGCCCCAGTTGAAAACCCCTTCCCCCTGTTCCTCTCCCCGTGATCCGAAACCCTCTTCCCTTGCTGAGAGTGGGTCGGCAGGCGTAATGCGCGGTGACGCACCGGGGTGCTACCGACCCTCAGACACCTCCTGACCTCCTTTCTACCCTTCCCAAGACAGTGCTGGCCACACTGCCTTGGACCCTTCCCTTAACCCCGTTTCCATGTCCCCCTGCCCCAGTCTTTCCCCTCCCTAAGTTTGTAGTCCCCTACCCCCCAGTTATCAAAGTGGCACTGGCACAGCAGCCAGCCCAGCCATTTTGTTCCCATATAATCCAAGTTTACACACCCCTTTTACACAAAATGGCCACAACACAATTACATTATCCTCTGTCACACAACACACCACTCAGATGCCTTGCTCCTCCCCTTGCGCAGTTGCGTCGGGTCCCTCCCCTGAAATAAAGATTACCCCCACCCCTTGTGATGGTTCCACCTATAGCATCGCGGACCTGGCGCCCAGACACACCCACCATGCAAAAACCACACCCAACACTGGCTCCACCCCAGACACCTGCCCATCCCTACAAAGTCCATCCCCCGTGAAACCCTCTACTTCTAGCCCAAAAACCGGAAATGAGTGTCCTGACAGCCGGAAGGAAGCCATCTTGGCCTCCACCGTAACATCACGCC
Organism: Prinia subflava; assembly: GCF_021018805.1. Classification (NCBI taxonomy): domain Eukaryota; kingdom Metazoa; phylum Chordata; class Aves; order Passeriformes; family Cisticolidae; genus Prinia; species Prinia subflava. The sequence continues at coordinate 55,396,051 of NC_086283.1, forward strand.
ACACATATCCGGCGCGCACAGTAAAACCACGCTTGCGTTTTAAATGCCCACCATCAGATGATGAAAGTAGTGAGTCCTCGCTTTCAGATTATGAGGATCACTGGGCAAAAACACGGGGGAAGCAGCGAAAGAAGGTGATTGGGAGATTGCCAACAAAATATCAGCCTTCCCAATCACAGTCAAAACTAGCAGGCGTTCTGGGAGGACAGTAACCTGAGAGCCTCTACCATATAATGAATTAAAAAAATTATGCAAGACCGCAAAAGAACATGGCAGAGGGTCTCATTACTTTAAACATTTACTAGAAGCCACCTTCGCCGCGCACGCACTCATCCCACACGACATCAAAAATATTAAGGGATGTCTGCTCTCCCCAGCTGAATATATGTTGTGGGAAAGGAATTGGAAAAGCAATTAGGCACATTGGCAACAACATACCAGAATGACCCAAACAAACCGCAATTAAATATAGAGCAGATGACCGGCGAAGGAAATTACTTAAAACCACAAGACCAAACGAGCATCCCAGAGACTGCACTCCTTGATATTACAATGGCCACAAAATCCACACTTTCGCTAACGCCAGATGATTCCATACCTACACAAAGTTTCACACACATTACGCAGGGGCCAGATGAGTAGTTTATAAAATTCATTGACAGACTAAAAGTTGCTCTGGAAAAGCAACTAGAAAGCAAGGAGGTGCAGAAAGAAATGCTGACTAAATTAGCGATGATAAATGCAAATTCAAACACTAAAGCAATACTTAGATCCCTGCCCCTTGATCCACCTCCATCTGTGGATCAGATGATTGAGGCTTGTGTCAAGAATGAATCTACTGAAAACACTGTGGCCAAAGCAGTTGCACAAGGGATTGCTCAAGGCGTTTCTGGAGCTTTTGCTGTTGTGACCGCAAAAGAAAATACCAGATGCTTTAACTGCGGAAACCTTGGACATTTTATGAAAGGCTGCCCAGACAAAGACATTGTGTTAGATCATATGAAAAACCATGACTGGTTGCGTAGCAACCCGAGAAAAGGCTGGCAGCCGGGAAACTCCCGGCCGAGCGCGGTTCGGCGCCGCGCGACGACACCAAATTCCCAGCCGTCTCGTTTCCACCGCACCACTCGCGTTTCTGGAAGCAACAATACCGATCAGTTCCCACATGGACCGAAAACCCCCGAGGAGAAGATACCAGCAGAGATGAAGAAGATTCAGTTTACACCACGGTACAGGTGGGGACCCGACGTGAGCTGGTGAGTGATCTTTTCATTCAACTAGAAAATGACTGTATTTGTAAGATTGCAACTGGGAAACGTGCACCACTTAATGGTCCTTTTGATATTCTAATTATCGGGGATCCTTTACATAAACCGCCTGAGATTGCAGTCATCCCCGAAGTACAAACACTAGAGCCTGGAGAAGAAATTTTTATTTCAATTATGTGTTTAGATTATCCTTATTTTTTACCTGCTGGAGTTCCAATAGCTCAGGCATTTTACTTCCCCGAGACCTTCCTGAAATTGTTCCTCCAAATCCTATCGTTTTCTGGGTAAAGATCATAGGCGCAAATAAACCAGTTATCAGATGTACGTTGTTCTCCAAAGGTGAAAAGGTGAAAAGGCTTGGAATGGCAGACACAGGAGCTGACGTCACAGTGATTGCAAGATCTGAATGGCCTGACAATTGGGAGCTAGAACCTGTTGCTGGAATGATCTCAGGCATCGGTGGTGTCGCCACCTCCTGGCGATCCAAACGGAATGTAGTTATAAGTGGACCTGAAGGTAAAGTTGCAACCGTCAAGCCTTTTGTTGTTAGAGCACCAATTACTTTATGGGGCCGAGATGTTTTATCTCAGTGGGGTGCATCGCTGCAAATTAACTGCAGGGATTTTTAGTTTGAGCCACTGATGAGCGCGCTTGTAACATCCCACAGTTCACATGGAAAAAGGACGACCCCGTGTGGGTTGATCAGTGGCCCCTTTCTCAAGAAAAATTGCACGCATTGCAATCATTAGTAGATGAACAACTTGCAAAAGGGCACATCGCTCCATCTAAGAGCCCCTGGAACACTCCAGTTTTTGTTATTAAGAAGACGGGGAAAGAAAAGTGGAGGCTGTTGCAAGATCTCAGAAAGGTAAACGAGATCATTGAAGATTTTGGGCCCCTCCAACCAGGTATGCCCTCACCGATGATGCTCCCCAGAAATTGGCCCCTCGCTGTTATAGACATTAAAGATTGTTTTTTCAATATTCCTCTCCATCCCAAAGACGCTCCCAGATTCGCATTTTCAGTTCCTTCTATTAATAGACAGGCTCCTTTGCAAAGATACCATTGGCTTGTTTTACCACAGGGGATGAAGGCCAGTCCTTCGATATGCCAGTGGTATGTAGCTCGTGTTTTGTCACCTATCTGCGAGCAATTTGCAGACTGCATTTTGTTGCATTATATGGATGATTTACTCCTGTGTGCCAAAGACTCTGTGACTTTACAAACATTACTAACAGCTACTATTGCTGCAGTTGAAGCGGTGGGCTTTGAAGTTCAACAGGAAAAAATACAGCTCACCAGCCCATGGAATTACCTTGGCCTGCGAGTGAGGGAGCAGACCATCGCACCCCAGCAGCTTGCCATCAGAAATAACCCAAAAATGCTGCACGAACTACAACAACTGTGTGGATCTATTAATTGGGTTCGGTCTCTCCTCAGCATCTCTTCAGAGGACCTTGTGCCTTTGTTTAATCTGTTGCGAGGAGACAGCAACTTGAATTTGCCGAGATCTCTAACACCGGAGGCCAAGCAAGCTATTGCACTCGTGCAAGAAGCTCTTACTGAAAGGCAAGCACACAGGTACGATCCATCTTTGCCCTTTTTATTCGCAGTACTAGGTAGGGCTCCACATTGTAGTGGGCTGATTTTTCAATGGGATTCTCATTTAAAAGACCCACTTTTGATTACAGAATGGATTTTCTTACATGCTAGATCAACAAAGACTGTCACTACTCCTCAAGAACTCATAGCCGCAGTCATTCGGAAAGGGAGGGTGCACCTCCGCTCCCTTGCAGGGTGTGACTTTGCCTGCATTTACATGCCACTGGCCACATCTGAAGAGCTTGAATTCTTGCTCCAGAGCAATGACAACCTTCAGTTCGCACTCGATAGCTACCCAGGGAAAATCTCAATTCATTATCCTGGCCACAAATTGTTCAAAGCAGAATTACATTTAGTTCCAAAATTCATTCAAAGTAAAACCCCCCTCGAGGCTGTGACAGTTTTTACAGATGGCTCAGGGTCCTCTCACAAGTCAGTTATGACTTGGGAAGACCCCAAGACACGGAAGTGGGAGTCCGATGTCCAGATTGTGGAAGGTTCTCCACAAATTGCGGAACTTGCAGCCGTCGCCAGAGCCTTCGAGAAATTAAAAAATCAGCCTTTCAATTCAGTCACTGATTCGGCGTATGTAGCCGGGGTAGCTATGAAGGCAGAACATGCTGTTTTAAGAGAGGTGTCAAACAGAAAACTTTTTGATTTGCTTTCTCAACTAATATTTCTTATCTCCCACAGAAAGCAACCCTGTTATGCACGTTAGGTCACACACTGACCTTCCAGGAGCCATCACGGAAGGTAACAAGAGAGCGGATGCACTAGCTATGGCAGCACAAACATCCACATTACCGGACATATTTCAACAAGCAAAAATTTCCCATCAATTCTATCACCAGAATACACCTGCCCTAATGAAAAGGTTTCATTTAACCAAAGAACAGGCCAAAGCCATAGTTGGGTGTCCTGGGGTGACAGGACATTTTCATGCTTTGTATCCCAAATCGTGTTTTTTTTTGTTTGTTTTGTTTTGTTTCTTTTTTTTTCCCCTGTTCCCGTGTGCCCAGTTTGTTTTGTCTGTGGCTGAGCCCCTCCCCCGGCTGCTTGCTTCTGGCTTGCTGCTAGCTTTAGGCTGCTTTTGCTGGCTTTGCTCTTTGCTTTCTGCTTTTTGCTTGCTTTTTTGCCATCTTTTTCTGCTTTTGTGTTTCCCCTTCTTTCCTTCCTCCCTTCCCTTGAAGACATCGGACCTGCTTCGGGCCCTGATTCGGGAACATCAAGGGAACACCCCCCGGAGTCTGCACGTGAAAGAAGCTTTGGCACCCTCCCCAGCAGAGACTGCTCACCCTCTCTTGGACTGGTGAAAACATTTCTTGTCATCTCGGACTGTTTTCCTTGTGTTGGGGAGTGTTTTTTTTTCATTGTTTCTCAATAAACAAGTTTTTTCCACTTTCTCCTCTGAGGAAATTCCTCCCAAACCCGGTGGTGGGGGAGGGAGTTGTGGAATTTTGTCCTAAACTAGGACATTGGGACATGCCCACAATGTCAATCATACCGACTGCCCTTTTTAGACAAAGGAGTGAACCCGAGAGGACTTAACAGTAATGAATTGTGGCAGACTGATGTTACACGTTACATCCTTTGGAAGACTTAAGTATGTACATGTGTCAGTAGACACTTTTTCAGGAGCAGTTTTCGCCTCAGCACACTCAGGCGAGAGTGCGAGATTCGTTAAGAGACACTTTATGATGGCTTTTGCAACACTAGGGGTCCCACAGAAAATAAAAACAGATAATGGACCCGCTTATATATCTAAACAATTAGAGACATTATTTCAAGAATGGGGAATCACACATACAACAGGAGTCCCACATTCGCCCACAGGACAATCAATTGTAGAAAGAATGCACCAAAATATAAAGAGAGTCCTCCATCAGCAACAAGAAGGGGTGAAAACACTTTCCGCAGTAGAAAGACTCTGCAAAGCCCTTTATGTAATTAATTTTCTAAATTGCTCAGAAACAGAACCAAATCCCCCAGTCATGAGACATTTTGCCAACACAACTCAAACTATATTAGAAGAAAAACCACCGGTGTTGGTGAAAGACCCACAAACACAGCAGATCACAGGTCCGAATCAGTTAGTGACCTGGGGACGAGGATACGCGTGCGTATCCATGCCTTCAGGACCAAAATGGGTCCCAGCGAAATGCATTAAACCATATATAGAACCCCTTGATACTAATGTTGTTTCTCCTGAGTCCAACACAGGACAAGAAAAAGACCAAAGCACTATCGTCTGGAAGAAAAGAAAGAAAAAGGGAATGCAACAAAGGACAACAGGGCGTCGACCAGTGACCCGTTCGATGCTCAAAACATGTCAAACCCGCTGAAATTTCCCCTTTTTTTCCTTTCCTTATTTCTCCTTATACTTTCCCTATGCCCCAGTCCCAAATACCCTATCTGTTAAAAGCTATCTGATTTTACTAAAATTGTCTCCTTTGGTTTTCAATGCAGAAGCTCCTTTTGACCCGCAAACATGAGACTGCTGCACTCACCGTAACAATTTGCGTGTCAACAGTATATGGCAAAGTCTGAGTGGCAATCCACCCAAATTCCGATGTTGCCATACCGAAGATGCTACACTTTGCCCTGCAGCAACATGATCACAGCCATCGACACAAGTCCCCAAGCCAGCTCGTGAGATTCTTGAGAGCTGAAAAACATATTCGCACAGGAATCACATATGTGATGGACATTGAGATCAAACAGAATGAACAGTGCTATGAACTATGTAACTTTGTAGTGCTTTCAATACCGTGGAAAAATTTTCTGCAACTACAACAAGATAAATGTAAAGACATGAGCTTATTACTGAGAGATACTACACCTAAGTCACTGCACAGAAGTAGCACCTCCATTTCATCTACCCCTGTACATCAGCAGCAGTCCGCTGAAAAGCAGCAACAAAGGCCCCAGCCACACATGGCTTCCTTTCTTCTTACTTATTTGCTATCATTATTGTAGGAGTTTTCTTGCCTTTCATTTTTATATTGTTTATTTATATTACCGCAAATGAGTTATCAATGCAGTATTTTCAGTTTTTCAAATGGGGGGAGATGAGAGAGAAAGCCAGAATGATAGGGCTGACCATACCCTTCCTTTAGAAGACACTGAAATCTAAGTCAATTTATTTAAAGTTATTCCCTTAAACCCCATGTCCCTCAACCTACCTCCCCACTTACACAATCCCAAGTTATCGTTGTACCTGAGTTGAAGTTAGGCAAAAATTCTAACCTGTGTTTTATGATTATTTAGCAGCAAACCCAAAAGGAACTATATCAGATGGAGGGCAACAGCAGCACGAGAAGAATGCCAATGTTCTTCATATTCTATCTAGTCGTAGGAGCCAAAGCTTGGCAAGTTGGACAACCTCCGGAGAATGTCTGGGTGACATTGGCAAAAACATTACAGCAAGACAATCTGTGCTTGTCAATGGGCTTGGTAACCAGCCCTTTGTCTTCGGTGCCTGGTGGGAATGCCATTTAACATCCGAGAATTAAGACCACCGCATCCCCTTGCTGGTAGGTGGCCTGCCCTGCCCACAGCGCCTAAATGGCCAGCCAGGGAAGCCTGGGAGAAATGGGTCACTCAATTGCCAAAAGTTGCACCAGATGGATTCAATCCTGAGAGACCAGACAGAAGTCTGGAGCCCCAAGAGCTAGACCTTTTAGGATCAGCTTGAGCAAGTTATTGTTTTCATTTCTATTTCCACAATACGGGCGCTAGCTACAAAGTCAACGCCATCCCCCTGAACAAAAGGTATAGTTCGGCCGGCTGGTGCAACCACACAGCCAAATTCCCATTCGACACTTCCGGATTTTTACATCCCAGAGCGCTTCCAAAAGGCGTCTTCCTCATTTGTGGAGATAAAGCGTGGGCAGGTCTCCCTTCCAGAATTCAAGGGGGCCCATGTACTTTTGGCCAGCTTACTACCCTCACCCCAAACACCACTCTTCTGCAAGAGTGGAAAAGAAATAGCTCATTGGCTCACCAAAAAAGATCTTACCATCCTTTCGAAGAAAATTGTGATGCTACCTTTTATTCCTGGCCCAAAACAAAAAGAATTGCAGTTTCAATCTTCCTGCCGTGGGTAGCAGCGGCGAAAAGTTTAGGGGAGATTGAACATCTGGGGTGTTGGCTTAGTAAGCAGGCCAACAAGACTTCGCAGGCATTGAACGAACTGCTGGAAGATGAAGAGACCACCAGACACGCCACGTTGCAAAACAGAGCCGCCATTGATTACTTGCTTTTACTGCATGGACATGGCTTTGAGGAATTCGATGGGTTGTGTTGTTTTAACTTGTCAAGTCACAGTGAGTCTATACTAAAGAAAATCAAGCTGCTGAAAGAAGAGGTAAAAGAACTAAAGACTGAAAAGGACCCAGAATGGTTCCAAAATTTATTCAGACATTTTGGATTTAAAGGATGGGTTGCTGCACTTTTGAATCAGTTGCTTTGGATTGTCGCTGTTATAATGATTGTATTGCTGATGTTCACTTGTTTAGTTAAGGGCTTTAAGAAAGCAGTGGCAGAAATCTTTTTAATAAATAAAAAGGGGGAGTTGTGGGAGTTGAGGAAAGCCTTCCAGACAGTGACACTCTCCCTTGGAGGGAGAGTGTACTGTGAAGAAACAATTACCCATTGAGGAAGTTCCCCTAGAAGTTAGCTATCTTTTTATTGGCCCAAAGTTAGTTGTGCTTACCCCATTGGTTCAAAGTTTGCTAGCCTTCCCCCATTGGGTCAAAGTTGCTATTGGTTCAAAACTTACTTCACCCTGTCTTCCCGCACTATGATTGGTGCATTTTCGATCCTTTCCCTGATTGGAGGGCTTTTCAATCCTCGCTGCAATTGGCCCTTGTAGAAAACCCCGCCCCTTTCAAACCACATAAAAGTAGCATGCTTGAGACCCATGGGGTCTTCGGTCTTCTGATGTCGACGGTTCCAGCCCCCGAATAAAGAAGCTCCGGAGATCTTCCTTGACTCTCGCCTCTCCTTCCTGCGCCGCTTGGGGAAGAAGCCTGCGGGCAGAGCTGCCCATCTAGCTCTCGCCTCCTCCAAGGGCACAAGGCCACAGGGCTCTGCCTTGTGAGCTGCCCAGAGCGGTTGCTTTGGCAACCGCCTCACAAAAGAGCTGAACACTGCTTAGGTGAGCCTGTGCCCCTGAGGCAAAGGGCGTCCTTTTAAGGACGACTCGCAGCAGGAGGGTGCGGCCCGCCGAAGACCCGTGAGGACAGACCGTGGGGTGGTCAGTAAGCCTCACCCGCCGCTGCCGAGCCGCGACAATTCCCTACGTTTTTTGAAAAGCCAATGTTTTGTTGTCCTCTTTACAAGTTACTTGTGAAAAGTCAGTACAAGTGGGGCTCGGATTTGAATGCACTCTGAGGATGGCTGTCTGACAGTCTCCCACATATAATGTGGTAAGTAGCACTTATCACAAGACCCTTCTCCTTTCTGGATAGTTACCACCAAGAGGACCCAAATCAACAGGAGTCCAGCATAGAACACTCTCCCACCCATGTCTCCCTTCTACTTTCCTTCCAGAGGATCCACAATTCCTTGTGGCAAGAGTTGCCCCCTTCCCTGCCCCCCTCCCCCCACCTCCCCCCATTGTCTTACCGGCTATTCTTTCTCCCTTTGTTACAGTAACTCCCTTTCCCTCTTTGTATTGACTTGTTTTTGTTTCTCCTTTTGGGGCCAAATTACTTAGGTGTATGGGAGGATGCTCTGTTTTCCAAGCTTCAAGATCTGAAATGAAAAATACCAGAAGTTAGATCGAATTCTAATACTTAACTTTGACAACTGTTAACAAATAACTTTTCTGGAGCTTTTTAGATTCAACATACGGCAAACATAAGTTTCAACTTTCTAAAAAAAACTTTACCTGTTTCATAAAAATCCTATTCTTCTCGTCCTTCAAGTGGCTTTTTCTTCAGAGTTAGTTTAGTATCCATTGCTTTTACTACAGTCCATTTGGTGGCAGTGGAAACTGGTCCTTTTACCCTAGAGGCATGTGTCCATTCTTTTTCCTGCGTGCGCACTGCAGTCTCCAAAGTCAGGACCTGAAGGGACCTTTCCACGTCAGGGTTATGGTTGCTCTCTTCAAGTTTTGATTAGAACCCAGTCACCAGGTCAGTATTTGTGGATTTTAAAATCAATAGGTGTGGTCTCGGGGAAATATCCCTTTTCTCTTAACTCTTCTAGGGTCTTAGTGATGGTGTGCACATACTTCCATACACTTTGCTCTCCTTCTTATGTTCCAAAATTGCCTACAGTTGTCAAAAAGGACAAACCAAACATCATCTCATGTGGGGAAACCTCCAAATCTGCTCTGGGCTTTGTTCTGATTCTCATTAAACCTAGGGGCAGACATTTTCACCGATTCATTTTTTTCTGTTGATTTCATGAGTGTTACTTTTAATGTTTGGTTCATCCTTTCAACTCTCCCTGAGCTCTGTGGTCTTCAGGGGATATGGAACTTCGAGGGAATACTTAAGGCTTCAGTTATCTGTTGTAGAACTTTTGCAGTAAAGTGTGGGCCTCTATCTGAATCAATGGTATTTATCACTCCATACCTTGGTATTACCTCCTCTAGTAAGATCTTACTGACCACCTCGGCTGTTGCTTTTGTTGTTGGAAATGCCTCTACCCAATGGGTTAAATGAGCAGTGAGGACCAGTAAATATTTGAACCTTTGTATTTGGGGCATCTCAGTATAATCTATATGAATGTTCTGAAATGGTCTTCTTGTTAGTTCTCTCCTTCCTTGAGGCATTTTCCACATTACTTTTCTATTTACATGCTGAAAAATCATACAGTCCCAAGTTACAATTTTTGCAACTTCAAAGGCCCCAACACACACGTAAGTCCTCATAAAGATCATGGAGTGCTTGAGTTCCCCAATGAGTTGAAGTATGGAGATTTTCTAATATTTTCCTAATTAGTACTTTGTTTAGTACTCCTGTCAAGCATATTCCATTCTCCATTTTAATTTTGCACCACCCCGTATTTCTGTAGCTCCTCTTGTTCTTTCTGACTAAATATTGGAACTTCTCTATCATCTTTGTCTCCCAGGTCAGCTAAATAGAAAAATTTTCCACAATCTTCTAAGGCAGCTGTCTTTGCTGTTTGATCTGCCAAGTTATTGCCTTAACTTACGATCTTAAAACACATAACTCTCAGAACCATTACCCACTTGCAACATTCAACTTTTAACCTTTAGAAACACTCATTTACTTATACAATTGGAAACATTTAACTGGGTAAAATGGGGTAGGGTAAGGTTTCTGGACCGCCTGGCCAGGACAATCCTAGAAATCCTGAGCAGTCTGGCCAAGACTACTTGGGCGGGGGAAATGGGGCACCTGCAGGGAGCTGAGCTGGCAGACCTTTTGCCTGCTGCTTCCTTTAGAATGCCCTTTTGGCAGGAAGAGGGATTTGGGCTGGGGTGAGGAAAAATTGGGGAAGGTCGCCCGCAACTCGGTGATTTCTCCATTCCTCTTTCTTTTAAAATGGCAGATTTAATCTGCAAAACCAAATTGGTAAATTTGAAAGATGCTGTGCCCTCTGCTCTTACCAATTCTAAAATCTTTTCTTCTACAGTGCACCAAAAGTGGGTGCTGTGGATCGATGCAGAGGACACCTGGGGGAAATAGAGGAATAACCAGCGTACGAACCTTTTCAAACTGCCCTTACTAAACTTAACCTGGGAAACATGTAAAACCTCAACTAAACCATAATAAACCCCCTTCTGTTCTGCAGAGAGCCTTGCACCCACCTTGGCTCCGATGTTAATTATAGAACACCTCAGAAACTGGGAACAAATAAAGCAGTATAACTTAAAACAAGGCCAGATGCACACTTAAAACTGGGAGGAGCACCGTGTAGCTTCTGAATGACCCCTGGAGTGCCACGAGAAAACTGAGGCTGGTTGGTAGCAAGGTCAACCCTCAAAAGTTGCTTGCCATGCAAAAATGTCGGGGGCTACCAACTGCACAAATCCAATCACGGAAGTTAAAACACGTAAAAACCACTCAAAAAACTAAAATACACTGGAAAAATCTGAACCAGAGAGCAGGCCAACACCCACAACCCTGCGGCTGCGCAGCCTTGGCGGCTCGAGTTAAAAATCTTCCAGAGTGCACTGCTCACCCACTCTGGGGGATGAGATATGAAAATGTGGAAGCAGAAATTCCTGTCCCCAAAGTGAGCAGGAATGACTTACCAAGGTTCTGGTGTTTAAAGGAAAATCCCAGCTCCAGGAACCTCCACCTGACGAGGACTTCCTTGGGCACTGAAAAAGCTGCCCTCCTTGCCCGTTGGGAGCGCACTCTCTGTGAGAGGAGCTGCTACGACCAACGGTAGCTTAGCGTCCAAGGATGATCTGCAAGGCTGGAGCTCGAAGCGCTGGTCTGCCACTCCTCTCCATCAGGTCTGCTGAAGACTCGCAGGGCCGCACGTTGGGAACCAAAGCTGTCACAGTGCCTCTCAGGACAAAGTCCCAAGCCTGCCCAGGATAGCTCAGACATCGCAGCAAGCTGTAGGTACGGCTGGTGAGACACGCAGGTCGAGCCGATCCTGTGGGTCTTGGCTCCTACAAGCTGTTGCTGAAGGCAGGAATGACAGGTGCAGAAAATGGCGGAGGAATGAAAGGAGAAGTCAGGAGAGTAAATCCATGAAGTTTATTGGAGGACCAAGAGGAGCCTCCTCATCATCCAAGGACTGCTCTGACTGAGCCAAATCTGGCTTTGCAACAGGCCCTTTTATAAGGGGGTGGTACAGTGGGTGGTGAGAAGGGAACAACCAATTGGGTTCAGCCTGGGAGTCCTTAGACAGGTAACTGACACATGCAGGAACCAATCACAGGAGGGAGGAAGGAACCTCCTCTAGCCTATCACTCGATGCCCTTCAGAGAACTTTCTAGTCCTGAGGCAGGGCCCCGAGATGACAGACAGACTTCAGAGAAGGACGGGAAAAGGACTGACAAGTGACTGTCACTTAGGGGGCTTCTAGGAGCAAACCGTCAAGGGAGTGAAACAGTGGGTACATAGAACAAACCATCTGAACAATAAACATACGTAAAAGGCAACTAAACGAAACATGCACCACTACATATTTACTAGGGATTTAATCAGCGTGGTCTAGTGAAAGCTGTCCCTGTCCACAGCAGGGTGTTTAGAAAGATATGATCTTTAAGGTCCTTTCCAACTCAAACCATCCTGTGATTTTATGATACTGTATCATACAGGAAATGCCAGGCTTTGCAATACTGAATACAAGGCATTCCAAAACACTTTACAACTAACAAAACTGGAACGCTTCCCATACACACACACACACCCCATGGAAAGGTTTTTCTTGGGGGTGACGGGGCAGATGGTCATGGAGACCAGCAATGTGCCATTGCATGGATCTAGAACAGCAGTAGAGCCAGCCAGCTTGTTGCCTGTGCTCAGCAGTGATGGCTCCCAAGAGGTGCTCTGTGTGTGACCCTGCTGTACGCGAAGTTGCATGGTGCCAGGGCTGTGATGGGGGATGCACTACAATGCAAAACATTGAACAATACTGCAGTACCACACCAAACCAATGACAGTACAGTATAAGCCATGTAATAAATGAAATGCATAAAATACAGTGAAAGAAACCATACAACAAATGTTATATGACATAGTATTACTGTACACCGTGCAAAACGATCTACAATGCAACACTATATGTAAAATACAAAATAAAAAGCACAATGGAAAATGTAACATCTGAAAATGCAGTATGTTCAATACAACAGGCAAAACAGAATGCAATGTGAAAAAAATCCCAATATAACACAACACATTACAATGCATCCGTAAGTCACATCCAGTGGAGTCAACACTGTACAGTGTGATGTAAACTATACCATACAACACATCCTACATATAGCACAATACAAAAGAGAAGACAAATTGACACAGCATATGTTGTGATCTCCTTTCCCAAATGGTTTGCCCCTTTTCTCCCACACATTAATGGTTTGTTTCAAATGTCAATTACCTTAGCGATCATGTTTCTCTCCTCCCATCCTGTGTCCATCCTCCCAAGCCCTTGCCCTCTTCTCTAGAACCTTCTACGGCACTTGGTATCCCATTGGTCCTTATGAATGATGTCCATCCCTCATGTGTTCCATTAGCTACAGCAATGTTCACTCATTTCTGAACCCCTCCCCGATGCCTTCCTGATTGGTTGTTGTATTGTACCAACCCTTCATCCAACCTCCACTTAAAAGCTGGCACACCCTTTGTTCTGTGCTCAGTCTGGTCCTGACCCTCTGGAGTAAATAGTGTTTCAGAACTTAAGGACAGAGAGCCTCCCTTGTCTTCTTTACTAGGTCCTCCTAGTTCCTGCTACATCCCCCCTGCCCTGTGGCATCTCCTGTGTGTTAACCGCAGAGCTAGCCTGGGCTGTGAAATGAGCGGGACAGCTACAAGCATACATTACAGTACCAAAGAAACTGTTGCACAAAATACAATACCAAACACTGAAAAATACAATCAGTTCCACAGAATATGTGCCTGGGGTTGATGAAAAGTTAAAGGCCATTTTGAAGGGCCTCTTTTTAAGGTACTCTCTGGCATGGACTATCAACTACCTCACTAGGATGGTCTGTTCCAGTGTTTGACCTTACCCTCTCTTGGTAAGGAAGTGCTCCCAAATGTCACAGCTCAGTTCTTCACCTAATGTGATCATTTCACAGCTGGGCAACTTATCCAGAAAGATGCTGTAAGGAATAGTATCAAAGGAATTAAAAAGATCTAGAAATACCATGTCCACCACTCTCCCTCCACCCACAATGCAGATGGCCTTATCCCAGATTAGTGAGACAGGGCTTTTCCTTTCTGAACTCATGCTGACTGTGCCTGATGATTGCATTTCCTGTCTGTCAGAAGCATACAGAACAATCTTTATAATTTTTTTAGGCACTGAGGTTAAACCAACAGATCTGTATTTTCCTGAGTCTTCCCAGTAACACAGTGTGGAAATGGTTCAGAATTGTGGCAGGAGTGGTTCAGACTTTGACATCCAAAACACTTCCTTTGCATTTTAGAATCTATTATTTTCCTTACATTTCCTTATATCTTTTCATCTCTTGTGTAGGATATATTATTATATTTTTTTTATTTTCTGATTGCTAAAAATATTTATATAGAAATAGTGAAGACATTGCATGCAAATCATAGAATGTCTTCACTATTTCTATATAAATATTTTTGTTTTTTAAAATACATTAAATATGTCCCACACAGCATATATGCTAATGGATTGTATTTTGTATTTGACTGTGTGTTGTATGGTATTTATTGTCTTAGCTTCTTAGTCTTGTGTGTGTCGTATTTTAATTGATTGAGTGATATTTTGTATTGTATTTGGAATTCTCAGTATTTGTATTGTATGGCATAATACTGTTTGCATATATTGCACATATTGCATTGCTCATCATGGTATGGGGTTGTATTATATTGCACATATCGTACATTCCACAGCATTTTGTGTCATTATAAGTTATGGTATGACATATGAAATTGTACTGTATGTACAACAGCATTGCCTGTTATTTTTTGGACTGCAAGATGATTTGTTTTGTGTGCAGTGACTTGTGGGGTATGGTACAGGTATTCAACTGAATCTCTCTGGAACTGACCAAACCACTGGGTTACTTTTCCTCCCATACACAAGCACCCCAGAACTGCAATGGTAAAATAAGACATAGGCTAAAACATACCATCTGTTATACTCCCCACAATTAACACTCAGCAAAGAAAAACAAGGCAGCATGTAGCTGTTTCAAATATTCACAGGCTGCTTTTATGTCCCACTGTCACATAACTTTCTCATCCTTTGTAGTGACTTCTGAATGACATTAGTCCCATAGTTAATAGATTGAACTGATACCATGATTCCCCACATCCTCACACCTCTTTCACCCTACCCGATAAATTTTGTGCTCTGCTCACTTTATTCTGACTAGTATTTCATTTGTATTTATACCATCTGGTTTAGACTGCCTGCTGGAGACACTGACACAAATGAGAACAGAGTTCCCTTTCATGCCAATGCTCTTTAAATAAAACTTCTCAGAACTTGGATTGTATAACAAAGGCTAATGGGGAGACCATATTCAGGAGTGTCTTAAAACAATTTTTTAAAGCCTGCTCCATTTCTTTGCACACAAATAATAACGAAGTCCTATGAAAACAAGATTTCTGCCACATAAATCTTGCTGTGGAATTACGGACACCAAAGAATGAAATGAAAATGACAGAACTTGATTTAAGATGGCTGTGACTTTCTCAGACCATACAGATTTCACATGTGGTTTACAGCATAAACATAGCTAGTATGTAGTTTGTTGAGAAGCTGGTGTTTGGTTTTTGTAGTGTGAGTGTGTGTTCAACTCCATTATTATTCATTATGTTTTTGAACTGCTGTGCTCCAGAATAGCTTTCTGTTTCTGGGACTTACTAATTTTAAATAATATATGTGTAATGTTCTGCCTATACCTTTTTCTTGTTGAAAGCTGGATTTTAAAGGCGTGCAGTCAAAGCAATTTTTCCAGCTTCTTTTAAACTGTGTCTTGGGACTTGGAAGACCGACTCCTTCCTCCAATTTTGCTAAACTTCAGTTGCTAAAAAAAAATTCCAAACGATGTCTTGTTTGCAATTTTGTGGCTGCCTCTTACCTCCACTTATGAACACACTATGTAAGGCATTCCTCTGTATCGTTGTTGAAGTAGTGTCTGAAAACACCATGTGCTGATAAAGTGCAAGAAGTGCTTTTTAAAGCATGTCAGGGCTGGTACATACCTGCCAAATTTCTAATCTGTGTTAAAATTCCCTTCATGTCATAATGAGAAAAGGAGATTTAGATTCACTAGTGGATAAAAAACCTGTATGTTGTAGTGATGTGGAAATTCAGCAACCTTGAGTGAAATTCCATGGTCTCAAATCTTCACAAACAAAAAGCTAACGCCTCTATAAATTCTAGGTGACTGAAATACATGTAGCTTACTTCCTCCTTATGTGAAATCTCTGTCAGCTGTGAAATGTGTTCACTCATGCAGTCTTGCTTACTTAGATTCATTACTCCTTTCTATTAGTAATTTAATTATATAGCTAAACTTGGTTTAGGACTTCAGTAAGTGCAGAACTTGGCTGAGAAGAAATGCATTTCTCAAAAATGTATTGTTGCTATCCTTTCACTCTGGTGTAGTTGAAACTGAAAAGGCCACCAATTTACACAACATGTAAGATTGTTAGAAATGGCTTATGTTCAAAGGCAAATAGAATTGTTAAAATCAAGCCCTCAGTAATTTGCAAGGAAAAATTTAAAAATTGAATACAAATGTGTGTAGGACACTCCTTAAAGGAGGGCACATGAACTGACTGTTTGAAATATGTGCAGTACATTTAGGCTCACGATTAGATTATACACATAAAAGCACATGTGAAGTTGCTAGGTTTACAAAGGAAATGTAATGTATGTCTGCTGAGAAGCAATCTTCTGCCATCAGGGAATGGCAGAAGAATGGCTAAGCTGCCTTAGGTGGGGATTTTTTTCAAATTAGTCAGCTGCTGATAGGTTACAGATGCTTCAGTAGTGTGTCCAGGGTTGTAAAAAAGAGAGGTCTCTTCTGTGTGGTTCCAAAACAGCTAACTCCAAGGAGGATCAGTGACAAAAGACAGTAACAGTGCTTGTGTGCCCACCTTTTAAGCAGGGGCGGGACAAGGGGAGGGTACAATACACCAACCAATTAGAGACAAACAGGGGAGGAGTTCAAGGAGGGACCTACAAGACAGAGGCCAATGGGAAAACACCAGGGGAGGGCACAGTTTGAACCACCCAATGGGACATTGAACAGCACAGAACTCTCCACAACTGGGGGAGGGAATAAACATAGATTGACAACCAAGTAGGTGGGGTAAACGGCGAGGGATTGGTTCAAGGAAGGATTGGCATGGGACATTCTGGAGAGAGGGGCAGGGTTTGGGGAGTGACTGATAGCCAGGAGAGCGAGGACATAACTCTGGGGAAACCATCCATTTGAGGGGACCAACCATTCAAAGAATTCATAAATAAAGGAAAACACACTAGCACAATGCTGACAAACGTACTACAAAGACTTGCAGAGACTCATCAAGAAGATGAGCTTCCCTTGGATTTTTTCTGTAAGAGAGATGTCTTACTTGCTGTCTCTCAGGGTTATTGATTCCCTGAGATTCTCCTTGGGGTTGCTGTTCCCCAAGGTACTAAGGGTTCCCCCAAGGTTGCTGTTCCCTGGGAGTTTCCTCGGGGTTGCTGTTCCCAGAGGTAAGAAGGTTTTCAGTCTTCTCTTTGCCCTAAGTGTTACACACCAGAGGTAGAGACGACAGGCTGAGTCCACCAGTGCACATTTCCAAGGTTGTTTATTCTTCATTATCTCAGTTCTTTCTCAGCTCTGCCAGGCCTCCCTGGCAGGGTATCTTATCTTAGTTCTTTCTCAGCTCTGCAGGGCGTCCCCAGCAGAGCAGGACACGCGGCAGACTGGGCGGATCAGAGAGCCCCGCGCCTTATGTACGGTACCCCTGACCCAACCACTGTCCAAGACGTATTTTTTATTTACAAAATTGTACCAATACCTACTACCTATGCTAACATGTCAGTTCTACTCTAAACCAATCCTTGAGATCCAACTCAGCAGGAAATGGGGGACAAGAACAAGAACAAGGAGCATAGGGGCCACTCCCCAATTCCTACATCTTGCCTCTTCAAACCCATATACTGAGAATCCTAGATTCTACATTTATATTCTATGATAAACTAAATACGACTTATTTTGAATTCTCCCAGCTTGTGATTCTTCATACAATGTGGGCATTCACTCCCATGGCCAGGGATCAGAGGCAGTGTCCTCCTGGGCTCTGTGTGAGGCTGGTTGACCCCCTTGTGCAGATCCCAGACCCCCTGTCCGGTCTCCAAACCCTCCAGGGTGGCCAGAGGGATGTTCTAGACTCCAACAGCTGTCCGTCCTGGTTTTGTAAAAAATCCCTTTCCAGCTTTCTTGTGGGCTCCTTAGGCACTAGAAAACGGCTATAAGATCCTCTTGGAGCCTTCTGTCTCCAGGCTGAACAACCTCTGGTCTTGCAGCCCTTTTTCATAGGAGAGGTGCTCCAGCCCTGTTTTTGACATACATCTGAGGCTGAAGAGTACTCTGGAGACCAGAGGTGCAAATCCAAAATTAGGGTGGCTAAAGAGATGGACTACAGTTTGAAGTTTTAAGTGAACTGCTATAGGTCTAAGACAGGAAAACAGGCCCGAGAAGCTCAGTTAATTCGTATTATCAGAGGAAACTGAGAATTGACTTGTACTAATGTAGAAAAGGGATATTAGGGAGCTTATATGACAAAGGAATAGTAGGATTTCATGGCTAGAGGCTGAAATTTGACAGTCTAAATATTAAAATAAGGAGCAAATCTCTAGCAGAATAATCAAACATTTAAAGAGCCTATCAGAGAGGATAGTGAACTTGCTATCATTTGACAAGTTTATAAAGGACGACATGTCTACAATGTTAAATTGGATTCTGTAGCTTGAATATGTGGCTCAGACTTTGTTAGTAAATCCTGAAAACACATCAAACACAAATTATATGGATTCAGATCACTATTTAAGTAAACTATATCTACACATAAAAGTAATTTTGGGCTTCATACAAATATTAATAGTATCTCAACATTTAGGCAAGTTAAGGGCAAAATATTTAGATGACAATAAGTAAGCAATAGAAGTGCATGTTCAGTGCATTTCATGGCACTGACCTTCTAGAGAAAAAAAATTATATCATGTGCTATCCATACTCTAAATATGTTGAAACCCAGGAGAGCAATCTTGTTGGTTAATGACAGTTCCAGGTTGTGCAGATATTGGACAGAAGGCCTTCTAGAAATGAATCTGCCAGTCTCTGGCAGCTCTCAGTTCTGTACAGAAATGAAAAAGAAGATATAGAGGAGTGATGGATTATAACAGGCTCCTGGATACTTTCCTGCATACTTTCATGGATACTTTTTTCATTTCCTCACTTTAGGATTAGAACTTGTGAAAAGGAGAGGAAAAGTCCATTCCCAGGTTTTGGGGATGTATATGGCCTGGTAGGACAACAGAATATTACTTCTTAGTTAACACTGTTGGTGTTGTTTCTGCTGGGCACAAAGAAAATGTTAATAATTTTTATGTTTAATAATAACACTTAATACTCATCATTGCAGTCCACAGTTTCTTCCAAACTAGTTCATTTGCTTTGCATCTGCTTCTGTTGTTTTGCCTGGTATTTTGAGAATCTTGTGTTCAGGAAAACCAGGAAGGGGATATAGGAGGGAAAAGACCACAATAATAAGATATGATTAAGTCTGTGGCCTGATCGTGTCATGAAAAGAACAATTGCTCTGGAGAGTAACAGTTTACAACACTGGAACTTACTCAGCAAAGAGAAAAGATGAAGTGTTTGTCTTGTGCATATACTGTAAAGAAGGTGGTGAACTCTAGATGATTAGACAACACGCTTGCCATCATTTGCTGTAGCAGTGCATTTTGTGTGAATCTGCAAGACTTTCAAAGCTTCAGCAAGCTTTTGAGGACTCTTAACAATAAAACTGCTTGTATTTAAATATCAGTTATCTAACATAATTTACATGAAACTTAGAACACACAGCTTTTGCTTCTTTTCTGCTACTCACTTCTGTATCTATTACATACACTCTGTACAGTCCACTATGATTGCTTGAAAAACCTGTTAAATTATTGGCAGGGCACATTTGCAGGGCTTATTGACTCTAGATGTTATTGTTCAATTCGAATAAAGGTGAAATGGTTTTTACAGGGTATAACCTAGAACCTGCTTCCCACAGAAGTTTGAGTAATGTGCTATAGCAAATATAGAATATGCCGGATGGGAAGATAGGATACAGAAAGTCAAAAGAACAGGCAGAATGATACCATGGTGCTGTGCTTGGTCTTGCAAATAAAGGTGCTATTAAAACAAAGGGATGTAATAAACAATGGAAGTGGAAGCTGATGCAACTCAACTGGGTGGTTTAACTGTTGCTAAATTCAGGACTATGCAGACAGAATAATCCTGGAATAGGTTGTTTTGGTCTGGAATTAAAGGAATTATCTGCAGATTGTTCTTTGTTCTCCTCAGTTCTCCCTTATATTTAACTGAATCTGTCTGGGGAATGTGTTGTCATGGCAACCTGCAAGTTAATCTTGAATTTTCAGACTTAGAAGTTATGTTACTATTAAAACAGAATTCAGGAAATATATAAACACAATTTTGTTTCCTAAGCATCACTGTAGATTTCTTTTTCGGTCAGGGAGGTATTGTGTTCCAAAGACAAAAGTCAGGCACACAAAACTATTGTCAATTATGTGTACACAACTTTACCACTGCTGTAAGAATGGGAGATTTAGGTGGAAGGTGTCCAGAGAGGGTTCTTAAATGAGAAGGGAGAGAGTAAGAAAACCCTTGGAGATTTTGAAAAGTGAAGACTAATGCTGCTCAGTGAGGCTACCCAATCTAACACTGAGTCCTGCCAAACTCAGAGCCTTTGGTGTTGTCTTTTTCTCGCTGGAGACAACATTGCCTAAAAGCCAGGATGTCTGATACTGTCAAAGAAAAAGCAAGCAAGTGGCTTGCAGTTTTGCTGTCCTGCATATGTATATGTTTTGAATTTACAGGGCTGTCTCCTCCTTCCAAGATCTCATCGCATCATACTTTATTGCTGGAGCCTTCAGAGGTTTCTGTGCAATAAGGGCTCCAGCATGGTGTATGTCTCTGTATAAAAGGAGACACAGTCGTCACATTGGCCAGACTTTTATATTGCATGTGGCAATGACCTTCCTGAATGAATGAAAAACTTGCATCTATTATACTCTTGCTGGGCTTAAAACTGTGTCTGTGGCCAAAGAGATAGTACACCATCTGTAGAGTAAGAGTCTATTTTTAATGCAGTTGACAGTCTAATAATTGGGCAGGGAGGAGATAAATAAAAACAAATTAAGCCCAAATTCTTAATTTTGTACCATTTTTCTTGGTGATTTCCTCTCCTTCTGCTGGAAGTAAAGTTGGTAATTTCATCCTGGTGGTAGAATGCTGTGTATCTAGGTCTTTCACCATAAGTAATATGATGTTTATGTTATTTTTTCCTCTAGCTTTCAGTTGAGATAATTTTTCACAAAAACACAGAATCATTTAAGTTGGTAAAGACTTCCAAGATCATCATGGTCCACCTTTGTCTGATTACCCACCTTACCACCTTGTCTACTAGACCATGGCATTTAGTGCCATGTCCAGTTATTTCTTGAACACCTCCAGGGATGGTGACTCCACCACCTCCCTGGGCAGCCCCTTCTGACATAATCACCCTCTCTGTAAAGAAACTCCACCTATGTCCAACCTAAACCTTCTTTGGTATATCTTGATGCCATTTCCTCTCATCCTGTCACTTGTACCTGGAAGGAGAGCCTGACCCTATCCCTGCTGACATGCATTTTCAGCTTTGCTATTTTGTCACTGGTCTGCAACAACTAAGTCTGAATTTACACTTTTATGGTGCTCATTCCAGAATTCTTTTTTGTCTTTATAACCCTAAACCAAATTTTGTCTGGGTCCAAGTATTTTTCTCAGTGACTGCTGGGAAGTTGCTTGTACCCAAGAGGTATGAGTGCCAAGACCCTGTCCTATGTCTTCTCATTCAATGCCTGTGAACTCTACACCACTTTCTGCATCTCCACTTCTGAAGCCTCCTCCTTTTGTACCAGGTCTTCATTCCTATACACAGTCTTATTATACCACAGCCAGAAATTTCATTGTTTATTGAAAATAAGGATTTTTTACTTCTATTTGCATAACGTCATGGCCGTACTGTACAAAGCAACTACAATAAAACAGCAGACTTGTTGGAGGAAGACTGGCCATCCTCAGTCCTGAGGACTTGTAAATTAAGTACAAAATGTCTGACCTGTAGGCAGTAATGGCAACATTATATTACATGTGTACATGGTTATAGAATGCCTGAGTTATTGCACTAAAAATTTATAGAATACAGTTCCTTTTGTTCGTCTCCAAGTTTATCACCACTACCATTTCAGTTTTTAAGCTGTTATCTCATGATTCTGTGATTCTTGGAATTGGTTGTCTTTATTTTGGAATTTGTTTGGATGTGTTTGTGAGTCTATAAGAAATACTCAGTCTTCCTGGAAATATTTATTCTTCGTCTCTCTTCACCTGCTCAGAAGAGCAATTTTTACTTTGCCATTTCATTAATAAAACATTGTTAACTTTCACAAACTATGTCCAGTGGGTTTTTCAGTCATACAGGAATATAGCAAACACTGATGCTTTGAAGACTTCAGATCTGCTTTACAGAAGTTAAAATCTGGTATGTCCTTACAGCAAGTATTGTTCATTTTCCATTAAATCCTCGGGCAGCTGAAGTTAGCCAACTATTTTGGTGCAAGCTGTACTTTGCACCTAATTTTCCTTTCCATGGGGACAATAAAAACTCACACTTCTTTCCTTCTCACTGAAGGAAATCTATTGGATTTTTGCATCAATTTCCAGGACAGGAATGTCTTTTTGTCAAGCAACAGGAATGATTTATGGAGGTCTGTTTTTAGAGCTGTACTGTTCATGCTTGAATAGGAGTGGGTGTGCCACATCTCTGCTCTTTCAATAAAGAATCTCGCTTTGAATATTCTTCCAAGTGTCTGTGCAAATGTGATAAATTAAAAAGAATGCTTGATAATTTGCTGATTTAGTTCCCTGGTGAACCTGCCATGTGCTACATGGATTTTCACACTAGGCTTTGGACTAAATTATGTCTGGCCTTTAGGAGACTCTTTATGTTATTCTGTTATGTATCTGCTTTAACTGGACTCAGCAAGCTACATTTCATGTACACGCTGCATGATTAGGAGGAATTGATGTATGGAAGTAGGGATGAACTACAAACGAAGATCTTAATCTCATACCCCAGGTGCATGCTTTGCAAAAGCTTTGAAACTGTTCATCACTGTAGGTTCAAAGATTCAGTTTGTGCTTCTCAGCTTATTTCATCAAAATTTCCAGCTATTAGATTGTGGAAGTGGACAGTAAAACACCAACATGAAAGAAGCTTCAAGCTGCATCTGTCACATTAAAGAGACTTTGCAAAAATAGTGGTAAAAAGCATCCCAGAGGGGATTTGTTGGATTTATCCAGAAAAGGATTGCTTTCCTTAGCCTGTGGAGAGGATGATTAGCCAGCCATGAGCACATGGAGGCAGTGAGAATTCATTATATCTAGGCCCTGAGTAAACAGGATTCTGCAACATTAGATCTTAGTTTGTGGCATAGAGTGAGATTAGCTGGTTATGTGATGAACTTAGGCAAACTCAATTTTTAAAGCTCACTGTACATGATTTTTCAATTAGTTTTTTTCCTTTTTAGAAGACCTTGGAACACACACTCACCCCACTGTTTTGCCTTTCTTGTATGTGTCCTTAGAGGTTTCTCAAGTGCAGCTACATGTAAATGCATTTTCGTCTTCAGTATTATACTTCTTTAAATATAGCAGCTAACCCTGCTCTCTGAGGGAAACTCACTTAGCCTGCAAAATGCCTGTCTCCAATGTAACTACACTTCCATATGTCAGATGGATTTCACCCCTTTCTATTTTGCAATCAATTGCTACATTTTCTGGTATTGTTTAACTGGTTTCCGCAAGCTCCATGTTTAAAGGTTCCTTTCCTATATATTTATGTCTGGACAAATTTTCTGATTTTCTCATGTGTAAGAGAAAGGTGTTCAAAGGAAAAGGATGAACCAGCGTTTCTTAACTTGGCCAAAAGAGCTTGCATATATGGTGTAGCTAATTTTCAAGGCTACTTTCAGTAACTTATAATGGGCAGTAGTTTTACAAGAAGGACTACTATTTTTTCTGCTAACAAGGTATGGCTGTTAAGCATGAAATGCTATGAATCCAATTCTGAAATTACAGAACTATTGTTATTTTTAAATACTATGAGAACCAACTGTGAAGTCTTCCCACTAGCTTTTATGGGAATTGTTTCCAGCATGTTAACTGGCAGAGAGGCAAGATAAAGGGTCTGGTGAGTTTGATGACTTAAAAGTTTCCAAAGGTTACTGTAAAGATTACATTTGTAGCTGTCATGGTTTGACACTGGCCAAATGCTAGGCATCCACAAAAGTCTCTTACTCACACACCCCTGCCATGGCTGGGCAGAGGAGAGAAAAAAATTAATGAGGGGTTCATGAGTTGAGATAAGGACTGGGAAAAACACTCCAATGGCAAAATAGGCTCAACTTAAAGTTGCAAAGTGAATTTATTCCTATCAGAATCAGAAGGGGATAATTGTAAATAAAATAAGCCCTTAAAACCAGCTTTCCCCCTCAGCTCCTTCCTCCTTCCCACTGAGCACAGGGAGACAGGGGGTGGGGGTTTGGTCAGTTCATCACCTGAGGTTTTCTTCTACTACTCAGGGAGAGAAGCCTTTTCCCTGTGCGACCATGGGATCCCTTCCTGTGGGAGACAGTTCTCCCTGAACTTCTCCAGGGTGGATCCACTCTCATGAGCAGCAGTCTCCCAAAATTACTTCAGTGTGGGTCACTCTTCCATGGGGTGCAGTCCTCCAAGGACAGGCTGCTCCAGCCTGGGAGCAGGGGCCTTCTCTCCATCGGGTCTCCCACTGGATCACAGCCTCCTCCAGGCATCCACCTGCTCTGGCATGAGCACCTCCCCCACGGGCTGTGGGTGGATCTCTGCATCCCCTGTGGATCCCAGGGGCTGTGGGTGGATCTCTGCTTCCCCCGTGGATCCCCAGGGGCTGTGGGTGGATCTCTGCATCCCCTTTGGATCCCCACGGGCTGTGGGTGGATCTCTGCATCCCCCCTGGATCCCACAGGCTGTGGGCGGATCCCTGCATCCCCCCTGGATCCCACGGGCTGCAGGGGCACAGCTGCTTCATCATGGTCTGCACCACGGGCTGTAGAGGAATCTCAGCTCCTGCCCCTCCTTCTCCACTGACCTTGGTGTCTCCGTGTTGTTTCCCTCACAAGTCCTCACTTCCTTCTCTTCTCTGACTAGAAGAAAAAAACTCTGCGTGCTCCACTTGTTTTAATTTTCTTACTAAATATGCTATCACAGAGGTGTTACCAACACCTCTAATTGGCCCAGCACCATGACCATCTTCAGAGCCATCAGCCATAGATTCTGGTGGGCATGATGGAAGCTTCTAGCAGCTGCTCACAGAAATTACCTCTGTGTTTCCTCCACTACCAAAAACCAGGCCATGCCAAAACAACACATTCTGCCCTTAGAAGGAAAGCAATAAACAGAGATCTGCATGGGCATGAGCTAAAGAGAAAAAAAAATCAACCTCTACTTCCCATCAGCAGTGATGTTTGGACACTTCCTGGGAAGCAGGGCTTCAGCACGAGGGATGGCTCCTCCGGAAGGCAAATATTGAAATCTCAAGAACACACCCCCTTCCTCCTCTCTCCCTTACCTTCAATGTCTGAGCTGACATCATATGGTGTGGAATATCCCTTTGGCTAATTTGGGTCAGCTGCCCTGGTTGTGTCCCCTCCCAGCCCTTTGCTGTGGAGCAATGTCAGAGGGACAGAAGTGCTCGGGAACAGCCAAAGCACTGGTGTGTTATCAACACCCTGCCAGCCACCAAGGCAAAGCACAGCCCTGTGAGGGCCGTGAACTTTACCTAAGTCAGACCCAATACGGTATCCCAAAAGTTTTTGTTTCTGGAATCAGAAGTCTAAAGAAAAGTACTAAGAAAAATACTGACTTTTTTAGCTGACATTTGGGGACAGCTGAAAAAAACTCAGCTCTTGTGATGTTGCTTAGAAATTGTTCTGTATTTGCTCACAAGACAGCATGGACCATCTACACCATTTTAAGCTCTGGGCAGCCTCTAAGAGCTGAACAGTCCTCAAAACTGGCTTTGCCAAAAGGCCTGCCAGCCATCTCTATACACCAAAAAGATGGTTCAGAATTCAAATCAGCTTGTTTGTTCTCTTTTTTTCTCTTCTGAAGCACTTCTATGTCCAGTGACTTACAGGCAGATCTGCATGATTCTTGTCCTGGAACAGAACTCATCCATCCTACAGTTCCTGCAGAGGATGCTTTACCACAGAGACAGGAATCTGACAACAGTATATTAGTTACTGAGCGTGGTATGTGAATTAGGGGGTTTTGAAGAAAATAAAGGTTTTGAAGGTGGCTCAATTTCATTTTTCTTCTCACCATTACTCTTTGTCTCCTTCAGTACTTGGGGTGGACCTGAGCTCCAGCTCACTCTACACAATGTCAGTGAGTCATAGAATCATGGAATATTCTGAGTTAGCAGTGACCCACATGGATCATTGATTCTGACTCTTAAGTGTATAGCCCATATAGTGATAAAAAACGCAACCCTGACATTATTAGCACCATGGTCTGGCCAGTTCAGTCTTCATGCCTAAGATGATAAATTGGATGCAGTCATGTATCCAGCCTTACTAATTAAATTTTTCTCTGTCCCTTGCATGTCCAGAGAATTAAAGAATTGTTTTAAGATTTAGATTTCTAGTTCACTGCTTCCAGGACAATATGAAATTTTGGGACTGCCCCAGGCTGAATTGTCTCTGGGTACTAAGCAAAAGCCACTTTTTGATGCCTGTTTAGTCCTTTTAAGGACATATGCATAGCTCTACAGCAGAAGTGATGCAAGATTCAAGCTTGATAGACTTAATATTATTTAGGAAATTCTTCTCAGTTTTGCCTTGCTCCAACAGCTCTTCTGTCTGGGGATTTACTGGGCTTATTTAGAGAGGAAGAAAGCAAAGACTCAGAAGTCTCTTTTGCTGAAACCTCCTCACACCCTGGCATTTTGACTAAGATTAAAGTTAGAAGGATTGCATCTTGGTTATTTACTGGGACAGACAAAAAATTCACTCTGAATTGCTTTAGTAGGAAATTTAGATCTCGATACTGATGGAAATGGGGATTCTTCATAAAACTGACTGCCATATATAATGATAAGCAAAATAAAACTGCATAGATAAATAAAAAATTAACAATAAATTTACCTAAGACAGCAGGAGGAAGATTTTGCTTGTGACACAATTATAAAGAAGTATTTGTGATTGCAGAGAATGAGGCTCATATTACGTCTGGAAATGCTTGAAGCTTTTCTATGTGTCTCCTAGCCATGGCAAAAGTGTATCAATCTCAAAGTGACATCTACTGCAGAGCATTTATAATGTGTGAATAAGTGTTGGTGAAGGAGCAGAAGCTGACTAGTGTGAGAGCTGTGAGGTGGTTTAAAGGTGAGGTAACACATGGGTGTCTCTGGATAAACACTTGAAATGGAAAGGTTAAGCAAGCAGCCACTCAGTAAAAACTGCAAAACTGTATTTTTGCTTTGAATGTGTGGAAGAAAGTTTGGGAAATGATAATGCTTCTGCATTTCAATAATGACTATGCTATGTAGATATATATGGTGATGCTGCTAGCATAAAGCTGATGCAAGGTATTTCAGCACGGTGCCCTGGGTTTGTAAAATGCACTACTGTGCTGACTGTTGTGAAGCACATTTTGGCTGAATCTGAGAAACAAGTGAACAAGTTAGATGACACAGCCTGTAGATCCCCAGCTAGCTCTGATTCCTGGTTGTGCCAGGGGCTGTTCCCAAAGCTTCCAGCAGTCTCAGGTAACGGTGCAGAACAAGGCTGTTCTTCTATGGCAACAGGTGTTGTGGTGTCTAGGTTCCAGAGCAAGGACGAGAGAAAGCTCTTTTCTGTATGATTTCTCAGAGACCATTATTCCCCAGGAGCAGGAGGGAATAAAAAGAGGGTGAGACAAAGCTCGCGGTTTTTAAACCAGGGAGTGAGGGGCGTGAAACAAGCAGGTGATTGGCCCCAGGACAGACTGACAGGTGTTTCTCTATAACATAGGGCGGGGTCAGGGGGAATATGGACAGCTGACCAAAGCTTCCAGAGACAGGGCAGGGTCAGAAGAGGTGGACAAAGGGACAGGGGAGGAGATACCTTTGGATGGTCCCTGATTTATTGTGAGGGGGAAGCAGAGATGAACCATTGCGCTAAACAACTCCAAAACAGCTTAACAAAACCCACCACCACAGTTAGACATATGTTCACTTAACTCAGATTTTGCTCACACTTTGACTAACCCAGGTCACTCTAAGGCCTGATGTGAGCTTGAAGCAGTGCCTTTAGGTCAAAGTGAGGGCACCAGTAAGCAGAACAGGAGGCCACTGCACAGCCAGGACCACCTGCAACATGCTGGTCAGTCAGCAATTGTTGGTCCAGGTTATTAGCACTAGAGAAATCTGTGGGCAGCCATATTCACCAAAGGTAAGGTTTCCCATGTGATAAGAGCAGTAATCACAATGGCTGCTTCTACATGGTTAAAAAGGAGAAGCTTCCACTTCAGTGAAACTTTTTCATAAACCATCAGCTGCAGGTATGGTTATCTGGGGAATGATATCTCTCCTCTTTGCAACCCAGTTTAATCCTCAGCCTAAATCCTTAGCCTGCTTCCAGCAGTGAATCTCCAAAAGCACAAAGCAAGGTCCAATCTTACAATCTGTCCTCCCTGAGAGAAGGATTTAATGGCTTAATCATCCTCAAAGCCAGTGCTGAGATGTCTGTGTACAGATAGCTAGTGCTATATCTAGATGCCTTAGTTTAACTAATAAAAAATTATTTCTAGAATAACATATGGCTTATAAAGTTGAAAGATAATGGATAAAATGTGCATATGTTCCTTCTTGGTGCTCCAATAAATGATTGATATAGGCACAAAAGCACAAGCCAGGGGATAACTGCTGCTCAGAGTCCTCATTACTCATATGAGTAATGCCAAAACTCTGAATGGACTTGGGAGAAGTTCCATGCCATCATTTCTCCAGCTGTGTTGTTTCACTGCATCTGTGTCTCTTCTAGGGTCAGGTTTGCTCTCCCAATTTAACATACTAAAGGCTGAGAATGTCTTTTATATCTATCTATCTATCTATCTATCTATCTATCTATCTGTATCTCTATCTATCTCTATCTATCTATCTCTATCTCTATCTCTATCTCTATCTCTATCTATCTCTATCTCTATCTCTATCTCTATCTCTATCTCTATCTCTATCTCTATCTCTATCTCTATCTCTATCTCTATCTCTATCTCTATCTATCTCTATCTCTATCTCTATCTCTATCTCTATCTCTATCTCTATCTCTATCTCTATCTCTATCTCTATCTCTATCTCTATCTCTATCTCTATCTCTATCTCTATCTCTATCTATCTCTATCTCTATCTCTATCTCTATCTCTATCTCTATCTCTATCTCTATCTCTATCTCTATCTCTATCTCTATCTCTATCTCTATCTCTATCTCTATCTCTATCTCTATCTCTATCTATATCTCTATCTCTATCTCTACCTATCTCTATCTATCTCTATCTCTAGCTCTAGCTCTAGCTCTAGCTCTAGCTCTAGCTATATCTATAGCTATATCTGTCTATATTGCTATAGCTATATCTATATATCTATGTCTTTTAATGACTCATAAATTATCTTTTGAATATGTTGAGGGCATCTTGAAAGCAATTGCACTCCCATATTTAGAAAACTGAAATAAAAGTTAAATGAGTATTTTTGATCATCTGCTCCAAAATTTTCTACTACAGAAAGACATTCTACTTGTCACTGAAGGTTACTGTTATGCTACATTCTTAGCACAGGAATGGAAATAATAATAAAAATTTTACATTGTTCCCTGAGGTTTTGCACTAGAAACAAGAAGGCTTCTAATGGCAGTGGAGGCAGCTCTCCTTTGGTTTGCATTAGCCACTTTGAAGAAAAAAATTAAGGAAAATGAGAGAAGTAGCAGACAAAGAACAAGAGAATATCAGTGAGTGGGAACTAATGCCAAGGTCACTTGAGACTGAACTGAAGTGGTGGGCAAGTATTTGTGTGACAGACTTTCTGTTTAAATGATGAACTTCTGGACCCTTCAGGATTAAGGTTTGGGCACAAATTAAATATACTTGATTCATAATGTTGATTGCACCCAAGAATTTATTGATGTCAGAGCTAACAGCAGCTCTGGTCTATTGACAGTTGAATGACTGCTGGTGATCTCTTGGTCACAGAAAGGGTTTGTGCAAAAACCTATGGAGCTAAATTTCTTTTCTCTGGAAACAAAAGGAAAGGAGAGTGTTAAACTGACATCTACAGAAAAATGCCTTTTTGCTTTTCAGTAGGCATTTATCTAGAAGAATACTGGACTATGTGTGGCAGCAGGTATGGAAAAGGGCCAGTTTCTTCATTCTGGAGAGAAGTAAAAATAATCTGACCTTATACCTGTGGGCCATTTACATACAAGATGGCACATTCAGGAAAATGGCTGACTCACAGTTGAAGTGGAATTCAGGTTATATCACTTCTAAATTAGAGCCTTAAGGTGTGACTTAAGAATTGTTTCTCTACTTACAGAAATGGAGAATTCGTGATGATTTTGCAGTAGTGAGAAAGGTCAGCTGTCTGGAAGGATATGGGCTGGCAGCCTCGTTGCTGCAGAGCCTTGTTACTCTGTCCCAGCCACCTCTGCCAACCTCCTCTTGTGCTACAGCTGCTCTGCAGTACAAAGAAGCCCAGTCAAGGGCTTAACTGCTCACAGAGATCAGGAGTTCTGCTGTTCTCCTTCAGGTTGTGATAGGTTGCAATTTCAGCTCAAATGGTTCTTTGTTACTGTGTCAAGTACATGTAATTGTTCATAAATAATTCATTCATGTAAAATTCATTAACACTTGAAGGCTGTTTAGATGGGCTGCTCATCCTGGCTTCTGTGCTATGCCTTGGGGAAGAAAATAAAGTGTTTACCAAAGAGAAAAACTGTGTATGCTTCAAAGGAAGGTTTTCAAAACAAGTATTAAGAACACTTCAATGTCTCTATGGCGACAGTCTGCTCTCTGCAGTGTTGTCCACTTTGACATGGCTTTGCAAGGAGGTAGTGGGATCTGGAGAAAAAAAATATCATGCTGTAAGGAGAGCATCCAAAAGCTTTTCCAAATAAAAATATAGGTGGAACATATGTCCTATGAAGAGATTTGTAAGGTATGAGAAGTACAAACTTAAACTGTGCAATTGTGTCAGGAGTTCAGAATGTGCTGTGGTTACTCTTACGATTTTTTTCTTCCTTTTGCTTACCTCTCTAGAGCAGCCCATCCAGCCTTATCCTGCTGAATTCCTGTTTGTGAAACAAGTCCCTGACTAAATGCCATGAAGAGAGTTGCAGACTTGGAACTACAGTTTTTACTGACTTTAGCCCTTGTGTAGATTACCTGCCCTGATGTGGGAGACATTTAGAAGCACCAGACCAAGTAATTGATATCATATTTAGAGGTGAGTACCGTGTCCTCTATGCTTTAGCAGCACACCCGAAAGTCTCTTCTTTCAACTGGTTGAGTATTCTCTAAAGGGAGAGATTATCCTTATTGGTGCATTAGTATGGAAACAGTACTTCATGTTTGCAGAGAACACATGTGAAGGAGCAGGAGAGGACACTGGAGAATTGTGTCATACTTTAGGACCCTACACAAGCTTTAAAAACTGTGAACAATGAAAGTGTTTCTACTTTGATGTCAAGACTTTCCAAGACTACTTCTTTTTGAGAAGGTTTTTCTAAAGGAGGTTCTGCATTATGTGTTTGTTTTCCCAGCACCTTGACAGGCCAACCTCTCTATTCTGACAGACTGCCAAGTCTGATGTGGCTGATTTAGAGCAGAAAGAGCAAAGTAGAGTTTGAGGGATAAAACCAGAAACAAATCCCAAATGAATTAACTACAGGAATGGACACACCTTCTTTGTCACATCATTGCATGTGCACAGCTTTGCATCTCACATTGTCATGTTTTATTTCTCAGCACCATTGCCTTCAGGTTGAATCAATGCAGCACGATCTCCATCAGGGTCTTTTTTTTTCAAGAGTTCAAGACTTGTTCCTTGACTTTCCTGAACTGAAGAACTGAACTTTGCAAAAGCTGTTGTGAAAAATTAGAAGAAAAATAACTGACAGATAAAAAACCTCTTCCAATCTATCTAAGTTCTCCATTTTGTCTTTTTCAGCATGTTTCTTTAATTAAATTCTCCTAGCTCCTTGGACCATGAGAATTACTAATTTTTAAATGCAAGAAATATTTCACAGAGAAAAATTCTATTAAGATTTCTGGACATATCAGACCAAGAGCCAAAGAGTCTTTTAATTTAGCATTAGGCATTTGCTATAAAAGTCGTGACCATGGTAAACTTGTCCAGTATTAATGAGAATGTCCTGTGTTCCCACAGGAGACCCATTGCAATTCAGCAATAATTAATGTACCATTGCAGCAAAGTGTCAATGAAAGGTCATACTTTTTACTGCTTGTCTTTTCAAAACAATTAGGCAATTAATTACTGCTCTCTAACCTCTGCTCTGTTAAATGTCTTTCTGACAAAAAAAGATGTTGTTTCTTTATATCCTGTCATTCTTGTCAAATTATCCACCCATCCTCTAAGAATGAACATTTTTCTTGGTATCACAAAAGTCTCATGTGGAAGAAGGTAATTAAAATTAACATATGTATAATTCAGCCTGTGAATTTTGCTGTTAGAGTGTCTTTGGTGGTCATAATATAAAATTGTTATCCTTTGCAAATAGCAGATAATATTAGGCCTGTGAAGCTGCAGATGACTTTCTATGTATTCTTGTGTGCATTGTGTATTCTTCTGCAAGAACTTGCTTGTAAATAAATGTTTTATAGAATCTTTTACATAAACATTTTTAGCCAATTATTTATTATTATTATTACTAGTTTTATCTTAGCTGATCACTCCAGTTTGTATAATTGGACAGGACGAGAGTGTTCCTAAATGGGCACGAACAGCTATTTTTCACTTTAGTGTAGAGATTTGGAAGTGGCAGTACAAATCTAACCACCATTTTCTATTTGTAGCGGACGGGTCTTTTCTTTGGGGAATGTTTTTTTATACCCGGAGAAATGCAGATTTGTCGCCTTCCACGCATGTTTTGTTGCAAACCACATAGCTGCATTTGGAGGAGAAACTTTGTTGCAGCTCAGTCAGAACTTTAAAATATTATGCAAATTCCCACCAGGAGCAATATGATGTGTTACTGTGATGGAGAAGGATCAAGCTGCCAATGAAAAAGCTTCTGTTTTCAAAAACAGAGACACAAGGTACTGGCCTGGAGAGAACACTGCTTAGCTCAAGAGCAGTGGATCTGTTGGAAAGCTGTTTATGGAGCAATAACCACAGCTCTTGAACAGTTTATCCACTGAAGTAATTTCATGGTTGCTTAGCTTTTAATGAGTTAGAATGACTAACAGACCTAACCTGTGGAGGAAATCTGAGATCTCTAGACCATGGTATTCTATAAATGGTCCTGGCATACCTTGTAATTTATCCTAAAAAAGAAATAGATGTGCTTTTTATACAGAAAAGCCTCTCCCGTGGCAATGTATTCACAGGCTTACCATTGTCTTCAAGGGTATTTTAGCACTTTGCTGTTTTGGCATTCTTCTCCATTTTATGTATGAAATGTGTATCTGTCTGGAACAGAAAGTCAAAAGTTATCTGTCACTGGAGAGGTTTGGTGCAGCAAACGACATGGAGGTCCAGATCTTCCTCTAGGCAAGTTATGATGGTTGAGGAAGATTCTCCAGAATGAACAATCTCTAACTGAATAAATTTTACTGCCACAGCTCAAATTTTAGAGTGAAGATAGGATTCCCATGAAAAATGTTCCCTGCAGCACTTTTTCTGCCTGAGTAAATGCTATCTCCAGTCCTCTCTGTTTCTGTCTGTGGCAAGGAGACATGAAGTTGGATACCTGAACCATGTGCAGTACCCAGCATTCACATGGATATCTAACTGAGGAATAATGGACAGAACATGCTCTGCAGAGACATGTAAATATTTACTTGAACTATCAATGTGCTAGATCCTACTAGTAAAATAAGGTCTATATTTATAGGACACCTGAGTCACTAGCAGTAATGAATGCAATTTGCCTAAGGTGAAAACATCTTTGCAAATTTGTGCTAATTTGAAATGAATATATTGATGTTTTGAAAATATATTTTAATGTATTCATGCATGGAGAAGAGACTCTTTCTCCAGAGTCCTTCACTGAGCATCCAGAATAATCTGAGACTTAGATATAGGTCTTAAGTTTAAGCTTGTCAATTTTGGTCTTCTGGGTTACTTGTACTTTGGGTACAAATATATTTGAGGTATATATTATATATATATGCTCATTTCGTTTATATTTACATGCTCATTTCTCTTTGAAGCAGCAAGTAGCAGGGGCAGGACATCTATATTTTCATCTGTATTTCCTGTATTTGGTTTGTGTGGCCAGGTTTTTGTAGCAGGGGTTAAAGGAGTGTCTTCTGTGAGGAGCTGCCAGAAGCTGCCTCCATGTCTGGAACAGCCAGTGCCAGCTGGCTCCAGCCACTGGACAAAGCCAAGGCAATCAGAAATTGGGGTAGTAGTTCCGTGGTAACATATTTAAGGAAAAAAAGTTGTTGCACAGATGTAATTGCAGACAGACAAGAGTGAAGTGAGAATGTGTGAAAGGAACAGCCCTGCAGACACCAAGGTGAGTGCAGAGGGATGGCAGGAGGTGCTCCAGGCAGAGGAGCTGGGATTCCCCTGCAGCCCCTGATGAGCCCATGGTGAGGCAGCCGTGCCCCGGCAGCCCATGGAGGTCCATGGGGATGCAGAGATCCCGTGCAGGAGGAGCCCCAGGCTGGAGCAGGTGGGTGCCTGAGAGGAGGCTGTGACCCCTTGGGAGGCCTGTGCTGGAACAGGGTCCTGGCAGGGCCCTGCAGACCTGCAGACAGAGGAGCCCAGGCTGGAACAGATCTCCTGGCAGGACTTGTGAGCCTGTGGACTGCTCTGTTTCAGTGAGGTAACAGGGCATGGATCCTGTTATATTAACAAAACAGTAGGAATTGTTACATCTGTCACAGTCAATACATTGTCTCACTTGCCTGTCTTCACAGGACCTAAATTTGTAAATCTGCTTTCTCAAGGGGTATAAAACCACCACTTGCAACAATAGGTGCTGGATATGTGCAAACCTTGTTGATGCTCATTAAGGTGGCTTCATGGGCAATAATGTAGCAGCCACACTTGACAAGCCTTAAGCCCCATTATAGGCATTTATATACCATGTATTCAAAATCTGTTGTTCTGCACAATGCATGAATGTTGCTATTTGTCTCTGCTGGTCTGCCAGTAAGAGTTTTTCTACATGTAGGTTTATTTTCCAGTTTAAATGGATTTTCATCTGTCTTTTAGGGCTTTTGCTCTATAATTTTGTTTTTCAGTTGGAAAGAAGTTATTTTCTTCAGCAAATACCTATTTTCCCAATGTTCTTGCTTAACCATAGTTAATTTTACACAACAGAGATATTTTTCTAAATGAAATGTGAATTCTGAATCTTTCTGACCATTTATGTGCTAACAGAAGGCAATTGTAACTTGCAAAATCTGGTCTGAAAGAGGCAAAGATTAGGCAGACACCAACCTCTCTTCTGATTACTATCCGTGCTTATCATGGACACACAGAGTATCTTAACCATCATGTAGCACCTCAGTCAACACTCTGACTATGATGACCTTGTTTCAAAGGGGAAAGCATTTCTGAATGCTAATAACTTGGACTTCTTCATATTTTTAACAATCCAGGAAAAAGGAAGAAAACTAGAACTGAAGGACTGCTTTCTGCTGATAAAACAAACAAAGCAAACAAGTTTGGCTTTCAGGAAAGCCTGTTAACTTGATGACCAAGGTACTTTGATTAGCAATGGATGGCTCTCAGATAGCTCTGAACTCAGATAAAAAGCAAACTTCTATACATGGAACAACTCTGAAACTTTTTTCAGTTAATTATCTAATAGTAAGTTGTTAGGGGGAAGAAAGTGGCCTGTGGGCTTTCAGCTGATGGAAAACATTTTATCAAAAATATTTTTCCTACATTTTTGGTGGTCTAGGAAGGCTCAGAGACAAGCTGTGAAATTTAAAAAGCTTTCAAGGTTTAAAATTCTTAATGTGTTAGAGTTTCACAGGAAAATGTGCTAATCGAGCCCACTTGTTCCCTTTTCCTTACCCCTTACACCTTTTTCTTAGGAGCAGCTGCTCCAAAAACAAAGGTAGTAAGTTTACACAAATGTATATAAATTAGAGAATCATATTGGCATAACCTATAATTAATAAAGAAATTTTTGCAAGGGACAGAGCTTCAATCTTTTCTCAGTCTTTCTGGAGAAACTCTGAATTTGGTCATCTGTCAGAGGAACTGAAAAATCCTCTTCCTAAGAAACCCAGGTGTGTTGTGGACTGGAACCAGATCTCAGTGGGAGAGTGGTTGTGCTGCACTTGATAGGGGAACAAATGCTTCAGCTTACTGAGGCTAATTGGTAGCTGCCTCCAGGGGTACATTAGTGGAATTAGGTACATCTCAGAGCTATTTCAATTCCTTTTTTGCCTGTGTTTAATGGCATTTTAAGCTTATTGTAACTGAACTGGGAAATAGCTACAGAATTTTTCAAAGTGTCTTCTTTTCTTGTTTTTCCTCACAACTACTCTTGAGATATACTAGACTATTTAGCACTTTTTATTATCCAGCTGGTTTGCTTTATGGTATTTTCTTACACTATTGTGAAGTCTCTAGCTTAAAATGGTAATTTGTAACAAAAATATGGAGTTAACTATCACTTTCCATCAATATGAAGTTCAAGTGTTAGTGATCATTGTATGTGCATAGAAAAAGTGTGAATTTTTTCATCTCAAAATATGATCAGTGCTTGTTTTTCTCCAACAATAGGCAATGAAATGTAGTTAGAAATCTCTGGTGCCATGCAAAAATGCATATACCAAATTATAGGGTATTACGTTTGATCTAACCTACTTGATAATTTTGCTGTGCTGTAATGAAGTTAGCAGAATAAGTAAACAGAAAAGATAAGTAATCAAGTCACTTATGAAATACTTGAAAACTGCTGGGGAGAACTAGGGAGAATGGGTGTCAATAGAAGCTGGAGTTTTCTGTCAGTTCTTTTTGCATTTATCACACAGTTTCTACTCTTGCCATGAATTCGTACATTTTGTTGAGAAATATTTTTTCACACTTCACACTTTTTTTACTTCAAAATTGACATCCATCACAGTTGTCGAGATTTTCAGCATTACAATGCACATCTGCCCCAAGATTAAAGGGCTAGACCTCAATGCACAGAAGGTACCATGCATCATTCTTGCTGCAGGAGCAAGACTGGAACATTCACGGCTGCACTTTAACTGCCAATAGCAGGTTGGTTGTGAATGTCCAGTCCACCATTTAGTAAGAAGAATAGCAGGATAAAAGTGGTTTTGTGAATCCACTTTTTAAAACTCTGCTGCTTTGGCACCAAAACAGTTTATTGAATTGAAGACGTAACTTATTGAGTGAACTGCATTTCCTAGCTGCAGCAGCTTATATAAACCTAGTTGTTCATTCACTTGTGGAAGGTGCTGATGCAGGAGTTGAGAGATTCTGATTTCCTTCAGACTCCTGACATCAGAAAATCAGTTAGGATTTTGTGATTCCATAACCAGGTCAGTGTGAAAAAACCATAATATTGATTTTTTCCAGGTGGGCAGACTAGTATGTGAATGTTTGACTCAGGAAAGTGAAACAAAAACTTCTGTGCAAGGAAAACCTTTCTTGCAGAATAGTGGATATAGATGTTGTGTGGTGGCTTTGACTTCAGATGCTGTAACTGATGGTGCGTGTCCCAAGAAGCCCAGTAAGCATTATGTTACTTCAGCAATCTGACCACGTTGAGGCATCTCAATATTATGTGCAGTGCTGCTCTGGAAAGACATTGTTTAGGATGAGGAATTTGTATTTACATCTCTGTTCAGAATAGAGAGAAAGGTCCTGCTGTTTTGTGGAATGGGACCTGTATGTTTATAATCAGACACAGTGATGTGCATGCAGGTGGTGTGCAGGAGAATGGTGGGGAGTTGTTCGGAGTACTACTGAAGGTCCAAAGGCTTCTATTCCCCGAACCACATGTTTATGGCAAAGCACATACAAATTGGATATTTTTCAAATAAGTAATAAACAGTCTCTCCCTTGAAAAGTGAAATATATATTTCTGAATGAATTTGTAGAGGTGATGGTATCTGATTTAAAATGCAATGTGCAATGTGATGCAAATCTGAGAAAGTCAACACATGAAAGCAATTGAAAAGAAGGAATTGTCATTAGTCACATCCTATGTGAAATGGAGCTGATGAACTTTCTGTGTCTTAGTTTGCTATCTGCATTTGAAGTGCATTCCCTTTTGCCCCTACGAAAAAAAACGTGAAATAT
The DNA here is from genome assembly GCF_021018805.1 of Prinia subflava. Classification (NCBI taxonomy): domain Eukaryota; kingdom Metazoa; phylum Chordata; class Aves; order Passeriformes; family Cisticolidae; genus Prinia; species Prinia subflava. The sequence goes on from NC_086283.1 coordinate 55,434,428, forward strand.
TCATCACTAAAGAGGCAGTCTGATGGGAACAAGGAGGTTTAATGAAAAGGTGCAACTGGTACCACTGTTACTGTGGGGAAGGAAATAAAAAGACTGATATAAAGTGAGAACAGAGTTAATACCTTTATCTTCTCAGCTGACAGCCTGCTGCAAAAGATGTTATTTTATTCTATGAAATATTAAATAAGTCTGCTCTCCAACAAGATCACGGCATCTATGAAGAGGAAGGAGAGGTTGAAAGCTCTGATGGTGTGCTCTAAAGACTTGTTAATTGTTGTCTGATTATCTGAAAAATCCTTCTGCAGGTTTTCTGAGAAATCCCAGAGGTGCAGTTGCTGCAGTTTCATCACAGAGGAAGTATGCTCCAAGAACTCAATTTCTAGTGGCTGGGCTGAGAAGCATAGACATATCTGGGATAATGCAGAGTCAGTTTGAGTTCCTGCACCCTCTTTTGAGGCAAGATCCTGGATACTCCATGCTGCTGATCCCTCCCTTTGTATTTTCTTTTTTTCTTCTTTTTGTATGAAATTAGACCAGACTATCTGACTTCATCATGCTCAAACAACTGAGCCAGAGATTTGAGTTAATATCCCTGCTGCAGGAAATCACTTTCCAAGAGATTTCTCAGGTAAAAGGTTATTTTGAAGTGCAGCAACTGACTGTGAATATGTTATGAAGGATTTCCTTTCTTCTGTGCTGAAGTGAGGTTTTCAGCAGAGTGAAGCTCTAGGAAAAATTTGCGGGAGGAGCAGATGGACACAAAATTAATCTGTTTCAGAGTTCTAGTTTTCAAATAACAATACACTCCAACACTACATTTTTACAAGCATTTTGAAATACACCTTATTTTGAAAAGAAAGCTAAAATGTGACTATTGTTATTCTTTCTGGTCACAAAGTAAAAAAAAAAAAAAAAAAAAAAAAAAAATCCAACCTTATTGAATAGCAAATTCTTACAAGCCAGTTGCCAGCTCTGTTTTCATTCATTAATCCACCCTGTCTGACCAGCAGGATTTAAAATTGGCTAACTAAATGAGGAAGGGATGCTGCAGTTGAAAAGCCATTAATTCTGGCTGCAATCCCTGCAGAATGGATCCTAGGCTTGGCTGCTACAGCCCAGATGCAGGATGCTGGGGTGCACAGCACCGTGCAAAACTTCCCAAGGTGCAGTCTCTATTTGCAGTCATGGGTTGTCACAGCTTCCTCCTGGCTCCTACGATTTTCTTTTGAAAGTGCCCTCAACTCGTTTGGATCAGCTGAGGATGGGGGCACACCTAGACGCTGTTGACTAAGTCAGAGTGGAAACCATTACCTCTTGATGAAGTAGGAAATTCAACATCTGAGGAACCACTGAGATAATATTTCCATAACCTGTTATCTGACCTGAAATCAGGAGGAGTTTGTGTTCAGTGCTTCAAAAAGTTTCTTGAAAGGCTGGCAATATTTGCCAAGAAGCTGCCTTTTTTTTTTTTTTTTTAAGCAGTGGCTTCCTAGATACTAAAAAAGGACCTAGTTACAGACTCACACTTTTGCAGATAATATTTCTGGTAAATGGGTGTATTTTTATTCATCATTCCTGCTTTAATAAACTAAATTCTCAAGCAGTCCCTTATGGCAGTAAACCAGATGGAAACAATAATTTGCATATCTCAGGAGAGCAACATGCAGGCTATTCAGAGATAGAGGGGAAAACCACAGAATATTATACATAAATTACTGTATTTTAGCATGTAGTAGACAACAATTGTTTAATTTTATTTAGCTATCTATTTATTGATTTCTATTGCAAACTACCTTAAAGTAAAATAACACCATTAAGTTTTCAAAACACACAACTATGATTATTAGTACTTAGTTCAACTGCTCATCTTTCCAAATGATATAATTATTCACAGAATCATAGAATGATTTGCATTGGAAGGGACCTTGAAGATCATCTAGCTCCAATATCCCTGCCAAGGGCAGGGGTACCTTCCACTAGACCAGGTTTTTCACAGTCCCATCCAGCCTGGTCTTGAACACTTCCAGAGATGGGGCATCCACAGCTTCTCTGGGTGACCTGTTCCAGTGGCTCTTCACTCTCACAGTAAGGAATTTCTTCCTAATATCTACTGTAAACCTACTTGCTTTGAGAGTTCAAAGCAATCCCTCCTTGTTCTGTCACTACATGCTCTTTTAAAAGCATGTAGTGCTTTTAAAAGCTCTCTTGTCTTTTTGTAGGCTCCCTTCAGAAGGAAAGCTGCACTGAATCCACCTTCTCTTTTCCAGGCTGAACAACCCCAAATCTCTCAGCATTTTCTCATAGAGGAAGTGCTCCATCACTCTAACCATCTTTGTTGCTTCATCTGGACTCACTCCAGCTGTTCCATGTCCTTCCTGTGCTGGGACCCCAGAGCTGGATGCAGGGTTCCAGGTGGGGTCTCAGCAGAGCAGAGCAGAGGGGCAGAATCCCCTCCCTCCCCTGCTGCCCACGCTGCTCTGGATGCAGCCCAGGACACGTTTGGCTTTCTGGGCTGGGAGTGCCCATGGCTGGGTCATGTCCACCTCTCACCCACCAGCACCCCCAAGTCCTTCTCCCCAGGGCTGCTTTTGGTCTGTTCATCCCCAGCCTGTGCTGATATCAGAGGTTCCTCTGACCCAGCTGCAGCACCTTGCACTTGGTCTTGTGGGTTCCCATGGGCCCAATCCCCAGGCTTGTTCAGGTCCCTCTGAATGACTTCTCATGCTTCAGATGTGACTGCACCACTCAGTTTGGTGTCATGTGCAGATTTGTTAAGGGTGCCCTTTATCCCTTTATCTGTGCCATTGATGAACTTAATAAATAGCACTGGTCCCAATATGGACACCACTTGTCACTGATGTCTATCAAGACTTTAAGCCATTGACCACTATCCTGTGGATGCTAAATCTTCTGAGTTGATTTATTTTGCAACTTAGAAATATGTTTGTCCACAGAAAGGGAAGGTGATGAAATAATCTTAACAGGTATTAATCATTAATTTTAGTTCCAGATTTCACTAAATAAAATCTAAATTAGTCATAGCTGTAGTGTCTGACATTTGTTTTCTTTAGAATTGAGACTTCACACCTTGGAAAAGTGAAATTTCTCTCAGTCAGGAGTTTGATTTACGTTTAAAATGTGCTTAGGGACAATGATTGTAATCTGATGACTAATTACTAGGTTTTAGATGTTTTTGTCTAATTCAAATATGACCAAGAGTAATAGGTACAAAAAAATCTCAGCTGACTGACATGGGCAAGCTTTTAATCATTTTTGTTTGTTTGTTTGGCTTGGGGATGTGTAGGATTCTTGTTTTGTTACTGATTTGGGGTTTGTCTTTTTTTTTTTCTCCTTTTAGCAGCATGAATCCTCACAAAAGGCATTCTTATCTTACTTTATGCAGAAAGGAAAGTTATACTATAGTAGATAAGTGCTTGTATCAGCACTTGGTTGTATGGAGGTGGCCTGAAATCAAACTGAAAGACACCTTTCTCTGTCTGAGGGAGCTGTACTAGCACAGTGGCAGGTAGTAGGTGAATACAATGGAACAACAATACCACACGGTATTTCCTCTGTAAACTGATAGTTTCTCAGCAGAAATGCTTCACCGTGTCCAAATAATCATTTACATGAGAGCTGAAATGTAAGTTCCATGAGACTCCCATGAGGCTGTCCAGGGATGTTTTTTGCAGGTTGGGTGGTCCTACATGTTGTACAGATGTATGTTCCAGTTTTATGACTGCTCTTGTAAGAGATACCTTGGTTTTGGCAAATCAGTAATTTTGGGAAAGTCCTTGGGAGGTTTCAAGTTGGTCTTGACACAACATTTTCTACTTATACTGTATCATTTGCCTTTTTCTTCAACCAAGAAACAGTTATTAGAGATAAGACAGTTCCATCAGCATACTCTCTTTGAAATGAATACTGCAGGGAAGTGTTTGCATGGGTTAATACGACAAGGTTTTGAACCTTACACTTGCCATTTAGCAATATACTAATATAAATAAGGAGTAGATGGAAGGAAGAAACTGCATGTAGAACATTTACATTTAATCCTCATACAAGTTCTGATGTTTGGGCCTATTTCAGTCCATTTTGACCATTTTCTTTTCTAAACCAGTGCTGAATGGTTGTAAATTATACTGTATATCAATTGCTGCCAGCAGGTTCTCAGGAACCATCTTTTCTCTTGTCCATGCTCCACAGTATCTGATACTGCTGAGGAGAAGGGAGAAAATGTACAGACAGGTGAGGTGTGCTTCTCCCTCACCTCTGCATAAGCAACCAGGAGTGATTGTGATAGCTGCATCTGGATTAAGTAGGAATTGTCAGACCCCACCTGAAGCCCCGCATCCAGCTCTGGAGTCCCCAGCCCGGACTGGACATCGACCAGTTGGAGTGAATCCAGAGGTTGCTCCTTGAGTAGAGGTGCCTCTCAGGGTTGCTACTGAGACATTCCTTCCTGGTACAGATTATTGGTAAGTAATTAATAGCATGCTAAACATCGGGATTTTAGCTAAGTGATATAAAGCATTATATTTATAATCCTTTAGATATAAACCATCAGCCACATCTAGGACTAAGTCTGGATATACTCTTACATAAACTGAAACTGGAATTTAGAATGCCAGGGGGTTCTTTCTGAATCTCATGACCAATGGGAAGGTCTCACTGAGAGTTTTGCCTGACCCTGTTCTCTATGCAGCAAATATTCAAGTGTACTTTGCCATCAAATGATAAATCACTGTGGCACTTTGTTAAATAACTGTTTCATATCAATAAACATTTTCCTACTTCTCTATTACAAGTGACAGTCATCACTCATTCTGTCACATGGCAAAAGACTGGCTGACACATCTGTCTTTTCCTTTTTCCAGAGTTCTTGTCTAAGCAGTGCTTTCTGGGCTGAATTGAGAGAGGTTGTGATATAAAACCCTTTAAGTCCTTTATGTTGATTGAAAAGGCACAGCATTGAATACTTGGTACTGTACTCACTTGTTTGACTCTGATGTATACACATACTTATATTTTAGTGGTTATATCTGATCTTCTAATACCACAGTCTGTAATATGAATGTCCACACATATATGCTGTTTATTTCCTTATCTTTTCTCCAAGAGACTTTCCTCTACATACAGTGTATTGTTTTTGTGAAAGTAGAATTTAAAGGGCATGTGAGCCTTTGTTTCCCACTGCTGTTAAGCGGTCATGAACCTGAGATTAACATGAAACTTTATAACCAGTTTTCACTGAGCCACCTCAGTCAGCTAATTTTGCATTTGCAGAAATAGAATATTACACAGGACTTCCTAGATGTTCAGTAAGGAATTTTTCTCAGAGGCATGTACTGTATATGTGTTGCGTCTGTCTCCTAATGCTTTTTAAATTGTCTTTAAATTGATCAATTGGCTGGAAACATATAAGGAAAATATAAAGACCTATTTTTTTCTTCCCAGGATGTAGTATGCATACAGGGTATGTGTCTATGTGAGAAAGGAAGACTGTTATCTTTCAGGAAAAAACAAAATGATGATGCAGAGGTCCTCTTACACAGACAATCTCTCTTGCCTTTCTATATTGGTGTTTTTGAATGCAAACTACAAACTTTGGGATTTGAATTATTTACACCAACTGGAAAAGACAGTTTCCATTTTTTGCTAAACAGTCTGATAGTGAACAGGGGTTTGCAGCTGTGTCTGTGAACAGACTGAACTAGGGCAGTTTTAAAGCTCTCTTAGATTACCTGCTTCTTGCCTGTTTTACTAAGTGTACTATTAGAAGAAAGCTCACACACTGTGGGAACAAGAGATTCACAGTCTCCAGTGGATCACAGTTGCTACAGTGCATTCAGTGAATGACATTATAGTGATTTGTGTAATGTGGTCTCTTATCTCATGTTTGGTGCCCAGTGAATCTCCATTTCCATGGAATCACAGAATAGGCAATGTTACAAGAGACCACACTGGGCCCTCTGGCTAACTCTCCTGTTCAGCCACAGTCATTCGAGAACTCTGCACAGGATTGCAACCAGGTGGTACTTGAATATGTCCAGGGAGACTGTACAGCTTCTCTGGGCAATCTAGTGCTCACTCACCCACACAGTAAAGAAGTTCTTCCTCATGTTCAAGTGGCATTTCCTGTGCATCAGTTTCTGCCCATTGCCTCTTGTCCTGTTGCAGGGCACTACTGAGAAGTGCCTCTCTCCATCCTTTTGGCACCCTCTCTTCAGATACTTGTAGATATTGATGACATCCACCCATCTCTGCCCACCTCTCCAGCCTGTCAAAGTCCCTGCGAGGGTGGCACAGGCCTATTGGCCACTGCTCCCAGCTTTGCTGAGAAGGCATCTGCCCCTTCATCCAAGTTACTGATGAACAAGTAAAAGAACACTGGGCCCAGTATGGAACCTTTCGGGACACCACCAGTGAGAAGCCTCCAACTACATCCTGTGCCAGAGAGAGATCCTCTGGAACTTTGGTGTCTAGTCAGTTCCAATCCACCTCATTGTTCACTCATCCAGTCCCCATCTCCTGAGTTTGCCAACAAGGAATGTTATGAGAGAGAGAGCTGAAAGCCTTGTGAAGTTGAGTTTTGCCAGTCTTTTGGATGTGCAGGTGTTCAATGACGAAATGGAATCTACACAGTTTAAAAGAATAAAATGTGCCAGAAAATATGTAGCTAAAAAAGAAAAGGTAAGATAAATAAAATGCACTGACTTCTCTTTTGCTCTTCTCACTTCCCTCACTCTGAGAAAAACAGTACCTAAGAGTTAAAGAAACTGTATATGTATAATCTCCCTGTGGTAAAACAGCTTTCAGGTTCCTCTGAATGAAGAGTTAAACCTCTTACATTTTCTCCTTCCTACTGTATGTAGCGATGTGCCTAGTAGTTAGGCTTATAAAACACAATACTTACAAAATGGGATGAATGAATTCTGGAATAGAAGCCTTTGTGTCAGAAGTGTTCATGAGTTTTGGCTTTAGTTAGTACCTTAACATATCTTATATATGATTAAAAACAAAACAGAAAAGTGATAGTCCTGGTGGAACTGTTCCTGCTGGGAGTATCCATCAGGCTTACTGCATGTGCTGTTTTACACTACAGAAAAAAACCTCAAAGGAGCACTGCTGTTTCACGAGGCAAAACATGACTAAGATAAACAATATTGTGGACACAGTAAAGAAACAACTGTCTTGGTAAATTAAGCTCAACAGTGAAAACTCTCTCTTTGGTAATCTCTCTGGTGATATCCCTAACAGCCAAATAGATTGTTTCTGTTTTGTGGGCATGTTTCTTTCAGGATTAGCTGAAGCCTGTATGATGGGAAGGGGACTGGAAATTAAAAGGCTTATACTCCTGGTCTGCTTCTTGGTCTCACTGCTCCTGAAGAAATAATTTAACTCTTCTGGTTGTGGAGACAGAGGTGGAAAAGTTCAAGCTGGGGTCAGTAGGACAGGAGAGTGTTCACTGGTTATGCCTTGCTTAAGGGAGCTTGCTGAAATGTTTCATCATTCTATTTCTATTTCTATTTCTATTTCTATTTCTATTTCTATTTCTATTTCTATTTCTATTTCTATTTCTATTTCTATTTCTATTTCTATTTCTATTTCTATTTCTATTTCTATTTCTATTTATATTTATATTTATATTTATATTTATATTTATATTTTATGGTTTGGTTTATTTAATAAATATGCCAGAGAGTTAGAAGTGGGAACCATTTGGCCTTAGACGTGAACCAGAAGATATGTGGGATTTGTGGGTTTTATGGGGTTTGTGGGGTTTATGGGGTTTATGGCAACCTACCTTAGAAATGAATCTTCACTCACTTCTTCAGAAAACGTAGTTCTGAGAACTTTGTTTTGGCTTGGAACTCAATCACGTCTTTAAACAGCTTTACCCGAGTATCTGTATGCCAGTTGTATTGAACATTCATACTTAGAAGACAGTCCAAGTCCAGTAACATGCAAAAAAGTGTCATAGCAGAAAAGTTGGTTGTTTAGATAAGAAACAGGTGAGTTCTGATTAATCACACAGTTTATATCCTTGGGTTCACAGCAAAGCCTTTCAATGAAGGACAAGCCAAGTGCTCTGTGAGATCTACTTTCCTTCAGAAGGAGTTATGGATTTGGGATCAGGAGTTATCTGCAAGGTCACCTGTGAGTCTGTTACTTGGAGAACAGATTTCCATGGCACAATTGCTGAGGATGCAAGCTGGCCTGTCTGAACTAGATTCATAACAGAAATAGAAGATATGCTTATGGCAAGACACACAGAATTTGGGACTGTTCTGAATTTCTTTTAGCAGGTTGTTCTGATTTTCCACTTGTGTGTTTGAAACCTGGCTTTCTGACATGAGAAAATTTTCTCGTTTGTGGAGTCGGTTTGTCTCCTTCTTCTGGTCAGTGTGTCTGCAAGAGACTGAGGAGCAGCGGCATTCAACAGTTGGACACTTCTATGATTTTGATGTGAATGTGTGTCCTCCTGATTCCAAACTCTAGAAATACCAGAAGCCTTGCTCCATTTCTGCTAGTTTCTACTGCCTTGGCAATGTTAGGTGAGAAGGAGGAAATGATCCCTCTGGCTGAGGCAGTGCCAGGGACTGAAACTGGAAGGGGCAGTCCTCAGGCACCCTGACCTGCATGGCAGTGCTGCAGAGATGCCTGGCAAGCAAAACTGCAGGCTGGTTGGGTTGGTGCCATGGCCTGGCTGGGCTGCTGGCCAGCCCGGATGGACAGGGCACACAGCAGAGTGGCTCTGAGTGACTCTACTTAGAGCAACACTTATTTCTGGTGGCCAGTGGGTTCCTGCAGCCTGTCATGTCCAGGACATTGACAGGTTTCTGTAGTGTGGAAGATATACCACTGAGCTCTATGAGCATTCTCTGAGGAGAATGAAAAGATTTTAATGTCACATATTTTTTGCCTCCTCTGCAAAATACTTTGGTTCAGCAATGCATCTCAGCTTACCTCTTCTGTCCTGGTTTGAGGGGGAAGTGAGTTTTCCAGGAAGTTGTGGTCAAACCAATCACTGGTCAAGTTGTAATACTGGCACCTGGAGTGACCACTGAGAGGTTGGATACGCCTCCAGGGGGAACACAGGGGGTTAAAAGCAAGGACTTCCAGAGGGACGCCCTCTTTTTGTTCCTTGTTGCAGAGGAGCGCACAACTGCCCCTGCCCAGCTCACAGGGCTGGGCGGGGGAGGGGGTGGAAGCCATGCAGTCAGGCTGAGGTAGGCCAATGCCCCGGAGAGAGAAGGGGGTGAACAGGACTGGAGCTGGGCCAGCCCCCATCCAGGATGGAAGGGTGGAGAACTGTGGAGGTGCCTGCCGTCCCCATCCTCCCCTCCCCGGGAGAGAATGCTGCTTTGGAGCTGATATTGCCAGCAGCTGGCAGCGGAGAAGGAGCGAGGTGGGGGAGGAAAGGTGCCCGGCTGTGTGGGGGAGTGCCCAGCCTGTGGCCCTGCCAAGAGACAGAGACTTTTAACCCCTTCTTAGGCAGAAGAAAACTTTTTCTAGACATTGATTCTCTTAGCTGGTGGTTTGAGAGAAGAGAGAGACAGTCTGGGACTGAGATGTCAGAGGAAGATTAAAGGAATCCCAGGTGGGCAGAGATGAAGAGGAGTGGCTTTTTGGGCTAGACTTTTCTTGCATAATGTTAGCCACAGACTGAACCTGAATCCTCCTGAACACAAGGACTGTATTTGGATGGATGCAGTTGGCTTGAGCCAAGGACCTTCCAGTGCAGGAGTGGAGCAAACAGAGAAGAGAGGAAGAGGGTGTGGTGGTGCCCTCTGCCTTCAAGAATGAAGATCTCTGTTCTTGGAACCCTCGGCCCCAGGGGTAAATGTGGGGGGGACTGCTGTCCCAATATGAGAAGATGGCTGGTTTTTGGTACTTGGCCAAACGTCCTTAAAAGAGCCCTGTATGCGGTTTTGGCCCATGGACAGTGGTGAGAGCACTGGACATGGAAAGGAGGGTGTCACCCTGGCAGACTGCCCCAGGCAGGGCCATGGGTGACATGGGAACACAGGAGGATGGACCTGTGTTTCCTGTGGGGGGTCTGTGGTATGAGAGAGACTCCTCTCTCCCCTGACGAATTGAAGATCGGTTCTTTTTTTTTGAGTGGTGATGATTTGATTGGGAACCCAGGGTTTTGTTTGAGCAAGTAAGATGGAAGGAAACGTTTAAGTGTAAAGGTCTGAGCGTGGAAGGGTAGAAATTGGGGCAGGAGAAGAAATGTTCTGGGAGATTTTAATTTCTTTTTTGTGTGTGTTTAGGTTTTTATCTTCTATTTCTGTTCTTACGTAGTTTAATAAAGTTTTCTTTCTATTTCCAACTTTTGGGCCTGTTCCGCTCTATTCCCGACCACATCTCACAGTAGTTTGTTAGGAAAAAAACATACACTCATGGGTGCACTGGCATCGTGCCAGTGCCAACCCATGACATTCTTCATATTGTTTTTTAAAGTAAATTTTCCTATTTGTAATGCATGTGGTATTTGGATATGTTAGGATCAGCCAACAGCATCTCCCTTTTCCTAAAGCTGTGTATGTTTTCCATTGTATTAGAAATTAAATTTTGTTTTCAACTTTGAAGTGGGCAATAGTGCCAGATTCTTTATGCAGTATAGCTGGCAAGCTGCTAAAATATTTAATTACTTTTTCTTTCCCAGATCATTAAAAACTCCAGAAACAGGTTTTAAAACTTTAGCTTTGACATATTTAATTTTTCAAGCAACTTTCTCCTATGGATTGTGTACCCATGTACATAATGAAGAGCTGATGTAATCTAACTTCATGAAAAATTGGCACAAGTGTATAAAAAATTATCACTTCCACAAGCTGAATGCTGCATTAGCTCCACACACTTTAAAGTAACTCCTCAATAGCATTCTTGTAGAGGAGGTTAGAAACCAGTTCTTTTAAGTTCATTCCTATTTTAATACATTTTGCTTCCATATTAGATACACCTGGAGATGATTTATAGCTCCAAGATCAACATATGACTTCTATAAACTCTGTACAGCTTATAGAAGGTACATAGGCACAATTCTTGGCAATTAACAAAATCCCCAAGCCTGATTGTCAAGTCTGAGAAAAACTGGATGCAGTCAGGCTTCATCCCTATCCTTATAACTAGGCTAAACACAGTATTCCTGTGAAAGAGATCAAACAATGTGGATACTTTTAGAAAAACACTTTGCTTAACTCAGTGCTAGGACATTTTTAAAAATATTGACATCAAAGCAGGTATCAAGGAATTGATTTCTATTTTGCTGGTCAGATTTCAAAATATGCTAACATGAGATGGGCGAACTTGGTAGTAGCTTCACAAGGTAGCTGAAGTAATTTAGGAGAATGTGCACTACTTTTATTGTTGCACTTAAATAAAGAAACCAGTGTTGCAAAGAACAGTAACAGTCATGATATGGGAAAAAAACCAGTGAATTCTGTGAATTGAAATATCTCCCCTTGTGAATTATTGAGTTCTTTCAGAAATAAAGAATAACTCTAATGGCAAGATCTGCTCTGAAATTTTAAGAAATTGGAAGCATTTAAAAAAAAAAGTGACAGCCTTTACTTAAATAGTTGATATATCTAATAGTGCCAAGCAATAAATAAACTTTGCACTTTAGAGGAGGACTGTTTTGCAGAAATCAAGTAGCACTCTTATATTTCTGTAGCACTCTTATATTTCTTTGCATAGATAATGAAATCATCTGCTTTTAGAAGTGCTCATATTGTTTTCTTTTAAAGCTTCTATAGAGTGAAAGTTCACAGGCATTTTAGCACATTTATTATGATCTAGTAAGGAAAAAGTAAGATTTAAAGCTCTATCACAGCAAATCATGTAAGGTAAGGAAAAGATTTGTTGAGCACAGGCTGTATACTAGGAATATTATTAAGGTGATTCCTGGGGCTAACCCATTATTTCAGCATCACTGTTTGGTTAATGTTGGGGATTAGATTTGGTTTTTTTCCTTCTCACAGAATTTTTTCCCATAAGTTTCCAAGAAGCCTTGATGACTGCTTAGTCAGAACAAAAGGAGTACTTGAGAGATATGGCAGCACGAGGCTACACCTATTGTTTTTGAGTCCCTGGGAGTGTCCCTCAGAGGGGAGAGATGATGAACTTTGGGAAAGGCAAAAAGACAGATCTGGGGGAGGGGGAGGCACTCTTGCTCTCAGCGCCGAGGAGGACGGTCAGGCTGCCCTCTGCCTCTGTCTCATCCTGGGAAATCTATCGTCATCTGCTCCTGTTCCCGGGAATCCTGAACTCGCTTTCTCCAGCCTCCCCCCACCGCCGCTGCTTCTTCGGAGCTTTGAGGCTCTCCTGCTACTCTGTAGCCCTGCACTGCCCAGCCCTGCCGGGACACCCCTGCTGCTCCAGCTGCCAGCGCAGAGCTCCTCATCTCATCCACCAGCCCGGGACTTTCCTTCCTTCCAGCTCGGCCTCTTGAAGCCCTGCAGGGGCGCCGAGATCAAACTGCTCTGGGCTTTTGTGAAAGAAAGCCCTCGAGGTTCTTGGTTCTGTTTATTATTGATGCTGTAGTTGTTGTTTGTTTGTCGTTTTGTCATATATACTAGTAAAGAACTGTTATTCCTACCCCCATACCTCTGCCTGAAAGCTGCTTTAATTTTTTTTAAATAGGAATAATTTGGAGGGAGGGGATTTGAATTCTCCATCTCTGGGGAGGTCCTGCCCCTTCCTAGCAGATATCTGTCTTTCAAACCAAGACAGTTAAAAAAAGGTAGTGCTTCAGGAATCCATTCTCCCTCTTAGCAAGTATCTGATAAAATTCTCGCTCTTGAATGACCAGATGGATGGGTTTTTAGATTTTTTTCTATCACACATGCTCCTCCCTAAGAGCCATCAAACTGAGATGAGGTAAATAGAGACTAGTTCTGTTTAATTGCCTGTCTCCAGAAAACAGGAGGCTTCTAGGAATGAATGAGTAACTATTCCTGAGCTAAAGATACCTTAGATGAAATTGACACAAGTTCTTTCCTAAAGGGACCTACCTGGACTCCATCACTTTCTGAAACAAGCTTACACTTTATGTGAGCATTATCTGCTGTGAAATTTAAAAAATTCTCTTCCAATCTGCTGGAGCATGTCCAAAGAGCAAAAAAGTTGAAGGATCTGGAGCACAAGTCCTGTGAGGACTGTCTGAGGGAGCTGGGGTTGTTTAGCCTGGAGAAAAGGAGGCTCAGGGATGACTTTATCATTCTCTACAACTGCTTGAAAGGAGAGTGCAGTCAGGCCGGGGTCAGCCTCTTCTCACAGGTAACAAGTGACAAGAGGAAGTGGCTTCAGGTTTCACCAGGAAAGGGTTAGATTAGATGGAAAGGGTGGTCAAACATTTGAACAGATTTCCCAGGGAACTGGTGGAATTGCCATCCCTGGAAAGTAGATGGGGTGCTCAGGGACATGGTTTCGTGGCAGACTTTGCAGAGTTAAGTTAATGGCTGGTCTCCGTAATCTTAGTGGTCTTTTCCAACTCTAATGATTCCATGATTCGATAATCACACAGAAATTATCATGAAAGTGTTTATTTCTGTCCTTTTGGTGCTTTCTATTCCACTCTGAATTGAGAGAGGAAAAACATACATGGATTAAAGGCCTTCAATGCACTCACTACATGACTAGAAAGAGCCAGGATCCCCCTCACCTTCCCAAGCTACTTCTCTTTGAAAGATGTGAGCTGTGACAGCCATGCTGACATACCCCTTGGAAGGTTGCATTTTTAAACATAAAGTACGATCTGATTTGTCATGGGTTAAACCCAGTAGGTAGCTTGGGGTTTAACATGCAGCTGCTCACTCATTTCCTACAGCAGAACAGGGCAGAGGTTCAGAAGGGCAGAGTAAGAAAACTTGTGATTGAAGGGAGTTTAATGGGTGGAGCGGAGAAAGGAATAAAAACAAAAAAAGATAACATTTAGGTGATGCAATCGCTCACCCCCAGCTGCCCAGTGTTCAACCAGTCCGTGAACAAGGGTGATGCTGGAAAAAATCCACTCGGTTTAATTGCTGAGTGTGATGTTATATGTGACTATGAGATATCCTTTGATGACTTGAGATCAGCTGTCTTGTCTTATGTCCCCTACCACACTCTTGCCTGCTCTCAGTCTGCTTGCCTGGAGGGAAGAGAGAAAGAGTGGGAAACAGGGAAGGACTTGGCACTCTCAGGTACTCTAGCAATAGCTAGAAAAAGGGTCTGTTATCAGTGCTGCTTGGAGGTGATATGAGGAAAATCAACTCCACTCCAGACAGACCCACTAGCTGATTAAAAACTCCATGTCTTCCCTCAGCTAGAGGATTTTTAGCTATTCAGTTGCTAATGTCAATGATTTCAGTATTTTCCTCTGCTCTGCTGCTTGTAGAAGGTGTAACTAAATTCACTGCAGAGCTGTAACTAAAGATGTCCTGACAGAGCTGAGCTAGGACAAAAGATTGTATTACAACAAAAAGAAAAACTCTCTCTTTCTCTATGTGGCAGCTAGTGCTAATTTACTTGTTTTCAGAAGAATAGTTTGTTTTTTCTACTGTTTCTTTTCACACTGCTTTGGAGAACTTTCTTGTTGGGACCTATGTGCATTTTGAAAGCAGTCCCTATCCAATTTTCAGCAAAGACATGTACCACTGCTTAAAAACATTTGAATGACTAGCAATCTCCCTCTGAAACCTGGGAGACACTGGTACTTGCGTATCTCTGAAGATTTGAGCTTTGGAGGCTTAATAAAGAAACTTTCAAATACTTCTGAAAGAAATAGGAGTTGTGTTGTGTTTCAGTACTTCCAAGTTCAGAAATTACTTCAGAAGCAGAAGTGTGGGGCTTTTGAAAATGCTGTCCTGGTTTCACTGAAAAGTAATTGATCTGATCTAACTGAACTGTAACACTATTTGAGGTCCTTGTCATTACAGTGGATATTCTAGATAATATTAATTCATGGATTAAAAAAAAAAAATTGTAAGGATTGTTGCCTAAGCATGAAGGTCAAAGCCCAAAGAATATTGTAATATACTAAGGTATATTATCTTCATTTATTCCCTATGCAGACAATCAAAAGTCAAATAGAGAGTTATGTGTATCTCTAAGTGGTTAATTATTCTTCTGTACTCTTTAATTCTTCTTCGTGATGCAAGCTTTACTTTCCCTGTTTCTAATATTGCTGTTGCATGACAGATCTTTTTTGAGAAATCTCTACAAAATTAAAAGGCAGAAACTGCTTTTAAATTCTATGTACTACAGATGTGTTCCTTATTTTAATTTTTGTTGTATAATATGTAATTCTAAGAAAAAAGGTATATCTAAAGTAATGTGGGTACTGCTCTGTATAAATGTTGTCCTAAATTTCTCTAAAATATTTCTGTCCTAATAAATGAGGAAAAATTAAAGATTTAAAATAATTCCACAAGGGTCACAGATGTTTTACATGGCTCACAAAGTAAAAAGCCACTTTCTGAGCTCTGACAGACATGCTTCACTACAGTGCACATATCTTCATGTATAATAACACAGAAATTTCATAGCTGGAAAAAACCATTGCTGCACAGTATACCACTCATATAGATATTCCTAAGGATTAAAGTATTAGCCTCTGTAAAAACATGTTTATCCTTGTTTTAGGAGGATTAAATGGCCTGGTGCACTCAAGTCCAGACAGGAGAAGGATTCTAGAATTGAATCAGAAGCAAACTCATGGCAAGCAAAATTCATAACTCCAGCTACTTTGGGGAGAAAAAAAAAAAAGTAGAGAAAATTAAGAAATGTCTCTCTCTTTCTCAGACTTTCCCTGCCTCTTTCTCTTCTCTTCTCTCCCAGTAGGACAATATGCTTGTCATCCATCCCTTTCTTTCAAGGCCCTGTTCAACCTGTACCTGTGCAAAAAGGAAAAGGAATTAATTTAGAAATTACTTTGTTATAATAGGATTGCACCACCCTTATGCCACGTACAGGACTTTGAAAACTCTTGCAGGTTAGAGATACCCGGAACTAAGGAGCTAAATGTTGATTTTTAAAAATAACTTCTTTTTTAAGATCTGTGCGTGACACAGAATAAGTATGTCAAAACCAAAACAACTCGTTACTTTCTCTGCTTTCCTATTTCTGCTTTGTTCTAGATTATCTGGGAAAGAAAGGTACACAATTTCTGATGTCATTTAAAAGTATCAGTGTGACAGTATGTACTATTGGTAATGAATTTAATTTTTTATATCTATAACACTCCACAGTAAAACAGTGGATTGCAAAAGCTCAGACTTCTTACAAAAGAATCAACTCAAAATGTCCCAAAAGATGGCAGTTCTTAGTGATGATTTGTACTGATGGCATTACAAGCAAAACACGGTCTTCTAAAAATTTCCTTCTGAAAGAAACAAAGATGACACTGAGTACATGGCATTAAGATCTTATTTAGACACACACAAATACTAAAGGAAACTTTTGTGAACCAAAGTGATTCTTGCAGTATAAACACCTATTTGTTGACAATTTACAGCCAGTATGCACGGGAATACAGAACATGTTTGCCCTATTGCAAAACAAGAGAGAATGCACCTGAGTTCAATTGCAAACCCAAAATGGGAAGTCACATTTGGACTCTTGTATCCAGTTTTTAACTCCATGGTGCAGGGGAACATGACATGGAAAAAAAGTGAAGTGAGTCGCACAATGGCCCCCTAGATGAGGCACTTGTCATTTGAGAAGAGGCTGCCAGTGAGCTGGCACTTGTTCAGCCTGGGTAAGAGAAGACTAATGGGGAAATTTCACTGCAGTCTTCAGATATGTGATGGTAAATATAGACAAGATGGAATGATAATCTCCTTTAAAGTCTGTATTGGTAAAAGGAGAGGGAACAAACAAAATCTGCAAGAAGAGAAATCTTGATTAAACACACATAAGCTTTTCCCCACGAGGATGACAAAATGATTGAAGAGAGGCCCAGAGATTCTTCATCCTTGGAGATATCCAGAATGTGACAGGTTACGGCTCATCTAACCAGTCTGAATGAGGTGCTTGAAGTAGATGACCTTCAGATAACCCTTCCAACATATTCTGTTCTGTGACTTTATGGTCACTTTACCTTAATGAAATTTTTTAAATCCCACAATTATTTATAGGGGTATTCTGATTTGTTTGGACTGTGGTTTCCTAATATTCATGTTTTTATATTCTTCCATTCTGTTTTTTATTTGGACATATGTATGTTTTGATGCAGATTCATTGGAGAATAAGCTTGTAAATCTATGATGATAGCTTACATATTCCCATTTTCTGTGCTCAGGAAAAAAATTGTCCTGTAAATGTCATAGATAATTCTTTTAAAATTATTTCTATATTTATATCTATATCTATATCTATATCTATATCTATATCTATATCTATATCTATATCTATATCTATCTATATTTCTATTATTATTATACAATTAATGTTGTAATTTGGCTTCCTCTTCAGCTCAGCAATTGTCTGGAAGCAGAACATTATTTCTTCAATTAATTTGCTACTCTTCATTCAAAAATATTTGAGTTTTTTTCTACTCCCTGTGTTTGATAGTCAGCAGTGGGGGTTTAAATGTTCTATACTGTTCTAATTTTCAAGTTACCAACTTGACAAACTATTACACTGACCTTTAACAGGAATGATGTGAACTGGGAGTTGCAGAGCCAAAAGGGAAGGATGCTTCTTAGAAAGACTGGAAATTACTGTTCCACTTGCAAAGGTTTCAGTTCCTAATGTAACAGCACTGCAGCAGACTGGAAGGAATAGTAAACACAACCTGCTATGAGTGAGTCTCCTAAATTCAGAGGCTGTGGAGGCTTGGCTTGGCCTGTCATCTGTTTTCTTATTTCATGTTTACCTATCTATGACTGTAACCTTTCTGCTCCACAAATAACAACCAGATCTTCAGAAAGCAGTCTGTGTTCACATTGTGTGTGTTGTTGTCTGTCTGACAGGCAAAGACTAATCACCATTCTCTCCTGGTGAAGCCTGCAAACGATCAGTAGAGATAATAATTAATTGAAAATGGTATATGACAACAATTCTCCTGGGCTCATGGGTCTGTCTAAAGTAATTTAAAATAGATTGTTGTGAGAAAATGAACTAGTATCTCAAATGATAAAAATCATAATGAAGGAGTGCAGGTGGAGAGTTGCTTCTGCTTTTGGCCTGTGCAAGCACTTCTGAATGAATCAAAGCAGCATTCATCTAAGTCCATTGTATTTTAAATAAAACAGATCCACTGCTCAAGTGAAATAGGATACTGGGATATTTAACCATCTTCTGGTAGCTTGTGAGAAACATTTTGGAAAGTCCCATTTCCCATCTGTGTTTAGATTTACACTGTTATATGCATTAAATATATACTCCCTTGCTAATTCTTCAGTGGAAAAAACATAGCTACATTTGTGATTTAGCACTCACCTATGAGGTAAGGACCTGTGGAGAGGCCTCTCCATTTCATCCTTGCCGTGCAGAGCACAATAATTTATGTCTATAAAAAGTAGAAATAGAGATGAGAGACCAGAGAATCCTACCTCTGGGAAAACATAAAATAACCAGCATTCCTAGTAGATCTGAGAAGACTGATACAAAATGACTATAAAGATACAGGAATGTTTATGGAGTAAAATCATTGTGTGAAGCCAATAGTAGCCCTCACTTCTAGAAGCAGTAAGAGTTCCAGTGTCTGCAATGGCTCATATGGCTTCAGCAGACAAATCCTATGTCTTGGGTTATGTAACCAAAAAAAAGTGTATTCTATTTCATCTGTTGAAACCAGCTGGGGAGATGTTTGGGGTTTTTTTTTCCCTTTTATCTCTTGTAACTCCAGGTCAGAGGGGGTAGATGCCCTCTGATAATAGGCCAGCTGTTAAAACCAGGTGGGGCAGTGTTTCTTATCTCTTCCACCACTGTCCATCCCCAGTGGGGATATCTTCTGTTAATGGGCCATTAAGGCTCACCAGTGACATGACACATTACACCATCCCACTGTGAGATGCTCCACCCAGTGTGGGGGGGGAGCCAACCATTTTTACCAAGATAAAAACTGAGATGTAAGAACACCAAGCATCCTCTTTTCCACTGGATTCTCAGAGGAAGACCGGACTCACCTCACCACCACTACAGGATCATCTCTACTCCAACAGAACCACATCTGTCACTCCAGGAGGACTTATCTGTACTGTTTCCAATGCCCTGGCCAACAGGGTGTCAGGTCATATTCATTACTCTGTCAGGGTTTTCTAGCACTTTTGTTTGTTTGCTTGCTTGGTTGTTTTTTTTGTGTTTTGTTTTGGTGGTTGTTTTTTTTTTTTTTTTTTTAAATACTGCATTTGCGTTTTTTAATATTCCTACTAAAGAACTGTTACTCCTATTCCCATATTTTTGCCTGAAAGCTCGTAATTGCAAAATTGTAATAATTTGGAAGGAGGGGGCTTTACATTCTCAATTCCAAGGAAAACTCCAGTTTTCCCTGACAGATACCTGTCTTTCCAAACCAAGACATCCTATCACTTAACTTTAGTCTGGACAAATTATCATAAGCAGGTTAGTTTTAATTATGTAAGTTTCTGTATTTTTATAGTGGTTAGTATGATAGTACTGATGTGGGCCTGCTACTAAATGCAGAGGGGATCTTGTTAACAAGACATAGAGAAAGCAGAGTTACTGAACACCTTCTGTGGATTGGTCTTCACTGACAGGATCAACCCTCAAGAATTCTTGACTCAGGAGACCAGGGCACAGGAATGTTGGAAGGGACACTTTTCCCTGTGTCAGGGGGAGCTGGGTTAACCTTGAGAGAGCATCTAGGCAAATTGGACACCTAAAAATCCTTGGGCCCTAATGGATGCATCCAGAAGTGCTGAGATGCTGCTCGTCATCCTTTTTGAAAAGTTGTGGTAATCCAGAAAGGTGCCTGAAAGTCTGAAATTAAGCAAATATCGTCCCAATCTTCAACAAGGAAGATGACTCAAAGCTGGGAGCAATGGCTGATACCCCACAAGGATTTGCAGCCCTTCAGAAGGGCCTCAACAGGCTGGAGGGATGGGGAGAAACTTCTGAAATGCAACAAAGGTAAAAGCAGGGTCCTGCATGTGGGGAGGAACAACCCCAGGCACAAGCACAGGCTGGGGGTGACCTGCTGGAAAGCAGCTCTGTGGAGAAAGACCTGGGGGTCCTGGTGGACAGTAAGCTGTCCATGAACCAGCAGTGTGACCTGGGGGCCAAGAAGGCCAATGGGATCCTGGGATGCACTAGGAAGAGCATTGCCTGCTGGTCAAGGGAGGTGATCCTGGCCTCTGCTCAGCCCTGGTGAGGCACATCTGGAGTGCTGTGTCCAGTTCTGGGCTCCTCCATGCAAGACAGACATGAGTTCCTGGAGTGGGTCCAGTGGAGGAAAACAAAGATAATGAGGGGGACTAAAGCATCTTTTTTTACGAGGAAAAAAAAGGAAGCTTGGCCTTCAGGTTTGAGAAGAGAAAACTGAGATGGGACCTTCTCAATGTCTGTAAGGGACATCTGAAAGGAGCATGGAAGTGCATGGAACTAGGGTCTCCTTAGTGATGCCAAGCAGGAGGACAAGCAAGGGTTGCACAGGGAATTCCAGCTGAACACTAGGAAGAACTTTACTGTCTGAATGACTGAGCATTGGAACAGGCTGCTCAGAGATCTGGAGTCTCCCTCCCTGGAGACAGTTAGGTACCTTCTGGATGCAGTCCTGTGCCGTGTGCTCTGGGATGACCCTGCTTGAGCAGGGGGGTTGGACCAGATGAGCCACTGCGGCTCCTTCCAACCTTACTCATTTTGTGACTCTGCGGTATGGGGGCTGGCCCAGGAAGAAGGCACAGCTGCGAATATGGTTTTAAATGTTTTCCAGTAGGAATCCTCACTTTATATCCAATATACAGTGTAGGTATTAACAGCTCAAGTATCTGTTGGAAAAAATCCAAAAAAGAGAACCTCTTTATTTTTTTGTTTTGCTGCACAAATTGCAGTGATAAATCTGATACTACTTGCTGAAAAAATAAGCCAAAACAAAAAACTCCTCTACCTCAAAACACTGAAAAAAAAAAAAAGATAAGAAAAAGCAAGGCAATTCAATTTGCTTTAGTTTAAAATTATTTCAAATAATCCGTACCATCCAAAACTTAATTGACCAAAAATTTTGTGAGTTATCTACAGAGGTTTTGTTCAGAAACATTTCACCTCCTTGTCAAAAGTCGATCTTCTGAAATATATAAGTACAGTAACAAATCATCTTGGTAGGAAACTGAGGGCAACAGAATCAAGGTTAGAAACCAGGAAGGCTGGCACAAAAAGTAATTGTGCAAGAAAACATTTGAAGAAGAGCCTAAGATGCAACAAATCTTAAGTACTTAGGTGGTTTACATACATCAGACAAGTTTAGGATTACTTTTTATAAATCAAACCTGTAGCAAATTCAGTTTGATATGGTTGTAAGGATTTAATCTGCAAAAAAAAAACCCCTCATCTTGCAAATTCTTCAAGAATTAAACCTTTCAGATTGGAACAAGTTGTATATGGCAAGAGTGGTGAAGATATGTTTCTTTCAGTCTGTGGAGAGAAACCTGTATAGAGAGAGTTATCATCAGGAAATATACCATGAAACAGAGAGATACAAAATGGCTTCAAAGGTAATGCTTCTGTTTCAATAAGGGTTCTGATCTGCTGTTTGAAGGAAGTTGTGGTTTAAAGGTAATTTTCATTCCCTCACAGTTTGGGAAGGGGCCCATGAAGCAGAGATGTAAAGGCTTATTTACTGGCAGTTTGCCTCTCTTACTTTTTAATAAAGGTAACGAAGAAGTTACATTTCCTCTTGATATTTTTTTTCTGTTCCTATCCTTCACAAAAAACACTTCTTTCATCACTCAAAGGGAAATTTTCTACACCAGAGAGAATAATTCACTTCACCTTGAGAGAATCAAGCCAATGACAACCTTTTAAACTGTGAGACCAAGCAAAATTACATGGAAATCACATACACTTCTCACTTAATCATAACTTCTGCCTACTTTCCAAACTGAGTCTAAAATAATTTTAGGAATAGGGCCATCACCTATGAAACATGTTTTGCTTAAATACAAATTCTATCTGTATTTTTCCTACTGCTATATTAAGTCCTGTATATATGAACTAGGCAAATAATGCCAAGAACTTATGTAAAAGTTACAGCAGGTCTTCTCTTTTTGCTATGTAAATGGACTAGCTTTATGTGTTGTGACACTCACATCCAGGAAGGAAGAAACATAGCATTCAAAGGCATAACTGTCTTTCTTAAAGCATCTGTGAAGAACTGTGCACAAAAATATTCTGGAGCACAGAGGCTGGAGAGATGCAAGAAATTTTTTCAAAGGAGAGATTTATGTCATGTCCTAAGATTTCAGTACTATAACTAATGCAATTAGGTTGTCCCCAGTTTGAAACTGAATGGCAGGAGCTTGCTGAATTTGAATATATCTCAGTTTAGAATAAGACATTAAAAGAAAACCTTAGATTTGCAGGTAGCTTTTTTAATTGTATGTGATCTTAATTTTTTATTCTAGTGGTGTCTGATGAACAAATCTTTATCTTTAAAAAGTGCCTTTGTTACACTGAAAAAAACCCCTCAGATCTTTCCTTACATCAGTTCTAAAGCACCATTTTTATCCTACAGCATTCCATCTATCTAGCTTTAGAAAGCCCAATAAGACAGATGAGTGAAGTATTCCCACCTCACAACAAAATTCTGCATGTGGAGAAAACAAGGAGGAGTGAAGAAACCAGTTTGAGCACTGAGTACTCCATGTAGCATCTGGTTTGACAATATATTAAAGCTTTTGGCTGAAATTAATATATGTGAGAAAGGGATGTTAATAGAGTAGAAAGAAAAGAGAAAAAAATATATTTTTCCTCCTTTGTTATTTCTCAACATTTAACAACTGTCTCTAATCCTTCCTTGAAACATTTTTGTATTACCAGAGACACAGAAATATGCTGCTCTTGTGGAAGTCTATGTGTGGGAAGACACCTAATTTAAATTATCTCAAACAAATTTTCATTTTACTTATAGGAGCTAACACAATTAACATATCCTGCAACTCCTCAGCAATATATCCTGCATATCTTCGTTTGGCTTAAGACTGAGAAAGTTCTAAGTGTACCATGTCAGTTCTGTGACTGTCACCAGGAATACCCTAAAGGTGATAATGTGCAGGGAAAACTCAGTATTAGAAACAGGAGCAACAGAAAATGAAGCAATTTACAGAAGTGACAGTGAAGGGCTGATCTGGACAGTTTTCACCTGCTGTGCAGGAATCCTACCCTTTGCAAATGCCTGAGATGTTCTCTCAAAAGTCGTGCTGAAGTGCTGTCCTAGGTAATATGTATCCCATGATAATTCTCTCCCTGAACCACTCACAGCCATCCTGCTCAAGGGATCATTCTGATACTCAGACTAACAGGCTATCATAGCCATAGCTGTGTCTGAATCTACTGAGTCTTTAAGCGATGGAACTGCTGTACTAGGTGGAAACCAGACATTGCAAAAGATTACCTTCACTAGCAGCCCAGGCTTTCCAACATCCATTAATTATTACCTGGGTTGTGGTTTTGTTCTATTTAAAGAGGGAAACAGAAAGCTCATTAGTCTGAGTAGTCTTGCAGCTGTGAAGAAGACTTGACTTATATGATACCACAATTTTAAACACTTCTTCATTTTTCAGATCCATATATGATAGCCTTGCACTAGGAGTCTTGCACTAGGATTCAATCTGTTGGGAGTTTTTGTTTTGTTTTTCTGGCTCTGAAATGAAAAAAGCATTTTACAAAATAGTTTTATGTTTCGATACTTGATCAAGGCCTCAGGATCAAACCTGTCTGTGAAAAGAACTAAATCCTTAAAATAAGTTGGATTATTTATCCCTTCAACAAAGAGACATGCAGATTCCTGTTTACATCCCCCAAGTGTGGTAATTCTGGAAAAGATGTGGATGTTCCCACCACCTTGCTGCTGGTCAAATTAAAGTTCCAAAGCTGAATGTGGTGTCTTCACTGTACAACTCAGCCAAGTGCAAAAAAGAGTTATGTTTTACATTGATAGAGGAAATCCCACAGCGTGTCAATGCACATAGAATTATGGGGGTTCCATTTATAATGTTGCACAAAATACTTGCTGCAAGTGAAGGCAAAAATGAGCAAAGAGGGATCTTAGCTGAGTGCATGTGTGCTTGGATGTGTGGTAACTTTCTGATATGCTGTTTTTCATTCCTTTAATACAGTCATCTAGATCTGAAAACCAGATTTCTCTTTACATACCATGTTTGTTTCTGAGAAATAAGGAAGCACCTAGTTTAAAGAAAATAAAAAGAGATCAAATTATCTTCTTTGATCTTCTTTCCTATCTCCACTCCTACAAGTAAATATAATATACCACATAAAACCCTGGTTTGGGGTAAATTATAAGGTTTGGATATAACTGAGCAAAGAAGCAGGACAGAGGGAAAGCAAATCTATGAATATTTGCAAAAATAACAAGAACAAGAAGGTATAACTAACACATGTAACTAAGGATACAAAATAGATCTGAGCAGCAAGCAAAATTCTGAGAAAAATATTTCAGAGGAAGTGATAAAAAAGTCCATCTGTAAATGACATTTCACAGGTAAGATGTAGAAGACTAACTTGCCTGTTTTGTCAAGTGGATCTGCACTCTCCAGTCCCTATTCACCGAATCTTCATGGTTAATCTAAACCTATCCGAATAAAATAGTAAAACACGAAAAATGTAGAAGTAATTTTAAATGTAAAAAAAGTAATTTTAAAAGGCTCTTATCAGACCTTTCAGCTGAACTGTTTTAGCCAGATTTCCACTTTTTGCTTTCAGCTGTAGCAGGTCATCATCAAGGTCACTAAGGAGAGCTTCTTCCCAGAATGAGGTTCTGCTTTCTGCATGCTTCCCTTCAGATCTCCACTCCCTTTTTTCCTTCTCATAGGGTGTCCTTCCCTTTTTACTTCCCGGGTGTTACACTGCTAATTCGACCGACAGAACTGACAGCAAAGTCTTTCCTTGCTTTGTCCTCCTCCATTGGTATCGTCCAGATATCTCAATTCTTTATCTTCCTTCTCTGTGATCAGTCCCTGGGATTTCATCATCTGCTGCAGAGTTTCACCTGCTACATACTATAAAATGTACTGCTTTGCAAGAAATGGAACAGTCTTCCATCTGGAAAACTGATTAATTCCGTTGTTTATCTGTGGTTACATATAGATGTTGCCTGTGTTATGGTTAATTAAGAAAGGATTACCCATGATTTGTAACTCATAAGATGTTAAGAAAAGTTTTATTATTCTGCCTCTTCTGTTTCCCACCTCCTTCTCCCTCCTTTCAACTCCCTCCTCCCCAGACTCCCTTTTCCCGAGGAATTATGAGTTAATGACTTTTCACCATACAAATAGCTATTGCATTTGCAATGCAAGGTTGGGGTTTTTTTAACCACTATAAAAACTATTATTACAGAAAAATCTCTATTTAAATGCATTTATAAAAGTACAATAAATTGTAATTCTAAATACAGTGCAGATCATTATCTTTATTAAATGCATGTTTTATGGGAAATGAACACTGTGTTTTAACTTTTGATTTTTGAATATTTCCTCCAGTGATGTTTACATTATTTAAAAATATACTGGTAATTTTTTATGTTTGTTTTTGTCTACAAGAAACATTTTCCATTATATAATGAGAGGTTCTTTTAGACAAATGTAGTAAGTTCAGTTGTAGAAAGATGCTAAGGGTATTTTCAGGATGTGGTCTAAATGAAATTAAAAGGGCTGTAATTCATACAACACACATTTAAACTAATATGGCACTGATAGTTTACACTATATAATAATTCACTTCTAAACATTTTAAAAAGAGTTGTCAACAGACAACTCTTTCCTTCAAAGCATTAGTGAAAGGATTCATTAATAAAAGGGTGACCCTATAATTGTTCAGCTGCTTAAAAATTTCCAAAGCAATGCTAACCCTACTTAATGAGTCCAACTATTATTTTTCAGGAAACTTGACATTTTCACTCCTTTAGAGCTGAGCATAAAAATAAACCGATGTAAAGCAGCATCCAAGGATATGAATTAAACATCTCAATACTTCAACAACCTTTTCAGAAAGGTTAGATTTGATCCGTATAGATGGAAGCCTTTTTAAAGCCTCATTTCTAGTCTTCTCTTGGGAAATGGCAATCCCAAATGTGTCATTTCCAATTTCTGATTTTACCCTGTTTCTCTTATCAATATATAAACACTCTTTCTCAGCACAGGGACCACTCAACAACTTTGACATTAAAATTGCTCAATCAAAAATAAGCCAGAGACTACATGCAGACCTTTTTTGACTACTTATATACATTTAGCAAGTAAATTTATTAATTAGAATGGCAATACTTATCAAATAAAAAATGGTGGAGTCTCAGACAGAAGATACTTGCTGGAGCTTTTTTTCAATTAATTTGTTACTGGGACAAAAGTTGTATATACAAGTTTCCAGTATGTGAGAAGTGGATCTCCATTGCAAATGATCAAAGAAATCAGATATGACAAGCTTTATCTGTGTGGCACCTCATTGTAAAATCAAATGGGGAGTTTTGAGGCTCACAGTAATTCCTACTCTTCATTATTAAAAAAGAAAATCCTGCTGGATAACATATAGTTACTGAGTCTTACTTATTTTATTTTTTCTTTGGGTTTTGTTTTAGGGTTTGGGGTGGGGGTGGATGTTTGTGTGATTTTTTTGTTCATTTTCTGTTTGTTTGTGCATTTTTGGTTTTTCTTTGCTTGTTTTTTAATCAGAGTAATAGAATGTTTTGGGTTGGAAGGAACCAACCAAAATCAACCATCTAGTTTTCCTTCCCTGCCGTAGGCAGGGGCACCTTTCACTAGACCAGGTTTATCAGAGCCCCACCAAACTTGGCCTTAAATATGTCCAGGGCTGGGGCATCCACAACTTCTCTGGAAACCAGTTGCAGTGCCTCATCTCTCTCACATTGAGGAAGTTCTTCTCAATATCAAATCTAAATCTACCCTCCCTCATCTTATGGCCCTTTCCCTTTCTTTTATCACCTCATGCCTTTGTGAAAAGTCCCTCACCATTTCTCTTGTAAACTCTCTTTTGGTACCAGAAAATGCTATAAGGCCTCCCTTCTGTAGTAGAAATTACTTTAATTTAAGTGTTTTAAAAGTTTGTAAATTGGAAGTTTAAAAAGATTAATAATTATCACTTTCCTGTCCTAAAGGAAAATCCTTTATTTTAAGTGCTACGGTTATTACTCTCTTTTTGAGGCTTCTTCTCTCCATGTTTTTTACCTAAATAATGGAAACATCAAGGCTAAACTGTCAGTACTTTTACTGGGCTTTAAAAGAAATGGCTAATCTATATTCAGTTATGTTTAAAGTTGGAAGAATCAAGAATTAAATTGCTTAATTTAAAGAATAGTGCTGCATTTTAACAAAATGTTTCAGCTAATAGAGGAAAGAGACAAGTTGTAAATGAGAAACTGAAATTATAGCTTTGTTGACAATCACCTTTGGATTTTGATGGGGTCATTGTATATGTAGCTATGATTTTTTGCATTAGTGAAGATTTTTTGGTCATAGCCCCCCACCTTCTTTTCTGATGCCAGTATGAATAACAGGAACTGTTGCTTTCTTTGCAATGGCAGAAATTTCCTGACAACAGCTAATCTCATATAAAACTGATCTAGGATAGGAGCATTTTGATATTTCCTGATCTCTTAAAATATTCTTAATGCTCTTTTACAACTTGCTACAGAAATATTTGGCTGTATTTTAACATCATTAACTCCACAGCTAAACCTCAGTGGTTATCTGGCTCAGATTTCAAGCATAAATGTAGTTTAAACAGTCTGAAAAAACACTGCCCCTCCACAGAGTGCAAATTACTCCCTTTGATACTGCAGAAGTGGAAATTCCTAAGATATGAAAATTGCTACCAGCAATTTAACAAATGCCACCCCAGGCTTAAGGAAGAGCAGATGATATAATTACATTACAGACTCTAGGGTGCAAGACACAGAAACTCAAGGACAGTGAGATTTTTTGGGGCTGTCTGAATGGTCTCTGTGCCCAAGCCAGGTCAAGCAATGCCATCCGTCTTTTGCTGCAGCCTGAGATGACTGTTGTGGGGTCAGGACAGAGGGCTGTAATTTTACCAATTGTAAATTGTTTGCAGAAGCCAACATTCCGCTTAAACTTTTGAACATATAGCTTTTATTTTCACATGAGACCTTCCAAAGACTGCTTGGGACTTAACTGGATTATTATTGCTTGGATCAGAAATTTAGAAGGCTGTGGGATGTGAAGACTATTTAATGTACTGTTTTATTATGTGGCAGTAACAACTGCTTTAGAACAGGTTCACAAAAATCACTTCTTGTAAAATTTGAATACCTAATTTTATTATTTTCTTAATGTCACTGTCTAGTAGATTTACTATGCGCTCTATCAGGTTACTTAGAAGTAAAAATGAATAAAGATAAAGTCTACTATTTCCAAAGGCATGATTGAGCCCTGTGGGCTTTCCTTTTAATAATATGTATATATTTCTTCCTCATTATCAGTATGCCTGGTGCCTCATAATTTCAGTCAGTGTTCACAGAACTTCTGTTCCCTGCCTGTTTAACATGTTATCAGTTCTTCTTTGGAGACATCTCTTTGGTATGGCAGAATTACGAAGTAAAAAGCAGGAATGACTCCAGGGTCATGACATAGAGTTTGAATGCCTAGGACCTGGAGGTGAGAGTGAACAGCATCCCCCAGGGGTGAAAAAATTGCAGATTCAAGTGATAGGTCAGCAGTGAGACAATTCCTACAGCACAACAGAACAGCGATTTCCATGACAACAGGCTGTGGCAGGGAGGATGACTCAGCGGCAGAGATAATCCCACAGGACTGACAGTTACTGGTGATTGCTCTTTTCATACTCCCGAAACCAGACTCTGGTGAGATGGAGAAGAGGATGAGAAACTTCTGTGGAAACTGAATCAGAAGGAGGAGAAGCCAATAATGGTCTGAATTCCTTCAGGCTGAGAAAATTAGACACAGCATCAGAAAGTTCAGACTTTTCCACTAAGCAGCTGCAGTGCTTTTCTGCTTTCCACAACATAGTGCTCTTAAAATTAGCAACCTTCTATCTGGAAAACCCAGCAACGATCACTGCTGGCTGTGTGGTTAAATGAGGATATAGCTATTGTTAAGTGATATCTGGGGAGATGACTGGATGAGATGGAGTGAAGGGTGCAATTGGGTCAATCTGGCCATCTTTTTCATTGGTGCATTGATATTCAGCGACCCTTAAAGTCAGAAAGGGCTCATCTATGAATTAAAAAGACTATTCTAGGCTGCTCACATATTTTCCATGTGAATAGCTACTTGCCTGTTCCAGGAGTGAAGGTTCAGGTTGTCATGTCCAGAAATGACATAAATAAATAAATAAATAAATCTATATGCACACCCACACTCATATATATTTAGGTTACAAACTTACAGGAGACTAGAAGAATTCTGAGAACTCTGCAATAAATTTGGCTTGCATGAAAGTGGTACAAGGTGAAGGATTGAGTCATATCAGGGGTGTGAAAAACGTGAGATGATTAATTCATGTTCTTATGGTAAATTGGAAAATTATAAAGCTGCATAAATTTATATCAGGTAAAAGTCTACATTTTAGGAGGTTTCTCCATTCAGAAGGGAACAAAAGACTTTGCAGCCTTCTCAAGTATTGGGAGGGGACCTGTTGAGATGAGCCGGTATCAGCAACTCACACCTCAGGAGCCACCTTCACAGACCATCAAGCAATATCACCCATATCTCGGACATTCATCAACTATAAGGATCCATAAAAACTGAATATTAACACATGGACTTGGGAGGGGAGCTCTTTTCAATCCTACCGGGAGACGAATTTGGGTTTGAATAGCTAACCAAGAAACAAAGGGAAATATGGGGAAATATTGCCAGAGGCAGAATAAAGAGTATAAAAACCAAGCCTCGAACATGGCAAGTTCGTGTACCCAGCTAGAGACAGCAGACTGCCAGGGTCTATGTCTATGGGTCACCCTTGGCTTATTTTTCCCGGGAGAAACTCTGTCAAGTAAGAGTCGCTGTTTGGGGGGGGTGGGGGGGGGTTTATTGCTTAAAATTCTGTAATTTGATTCCAAATTTTGTGATTTGAATTTTTAATAAACCAAATTATTGAATTTGGTAATAAATTGTCCTGGCATTTATAACAGGCGTGCAATAGAAGAGTCCAAAAGTTGTATGCTGGAAAAACTGCTAGACAAATGCTTTGCATTTCTGTTTATTTCCAGAGGAGCTTTGGGAGGTTCTTGCCCCAGTATATCTCTCACACCCATGAGTCTAGGCAATTTGACTCATGACAAACATCAACATTTTTTCCTTAAAATTTGTCATGGACACTTCCCCAGGCATTGCATAGGAACTTATTTTGTGTAAATTCTCAAATATTGTATTTAGATTTTCAAAGTTACATTCTTCAGAATTGTTTTGGTTTGTTCATGTGTGTATGTGTGAGAGAGAGAGAAACATAAGTTTTCCTGCCTATATTTGGATGAAGAATTATATTATTGAGGACTTACACACATAACATGATAAATTTAAGTCAGAAGACTCTATTCAAATGAGAGGTCTTCTTCTGCTTAAATTGTTACTTAAACCTGGCCTTTGCACCTCCTGCCTCCTCCAGATAATTTCTCTAGAGCTACCCTGCATATATATGTGATGCTAATAGAATGGCTTAAAGTCTGACTGGTCTATTTAAAGCAGTCTATTTTTAACTGCATTCCTAGGTGATTTTTTTGAGCTTTTCTGACTCTGCTGCTGTCACTCAAATTTAACCTTGGACAACAGGATTTTTCAACCATACCAGAACTCAATTCCCGTGGCTGAATTTGTCAAATAACTATTCATGCAGCTGAAATGCTGAAAGTGTTACCAGATCTTTTTCCTTTCCGACCATTGGCAGATAGATGAAAAATACCCAAAACTATGCAAAAAGTGAGACTTTATTCTGTATTGATAAAGGCAAATCACAGTAAATAAGGTACTCTAAGCTATCTAAAATTAAAAAATGTCTAAAAAGCAAGTATAATTCCCCTTTTGCCTCCTTTTCTTCTGTTCTAGTGGCTTAGATAGAGCTTAGTGGCTGCTAGGTCAGCCTTCCTGCACTGGTGCTAGTATAGCTGAAAACCTTTCAACCCTTTTCAGTTAGTAGGCTGATGCTACTGCTAAACTTCAAATTCATAATTTGATGCCTTGCAAGTCACTTTACAAACACTCATAGTGAGTTTTCTGGATACTCTTCTTCCTGTGCAGGGGACCAAAGACTGTAAGATTATTTCCAGTTGATGGAATTTTATGTTTTTAGGATCCTCTTCTAGTTCTCATATGCAACATGTAAGGTTGGTTTATGCATCACTATCTTCAACTAATTTAATTTAATTTGGTTCATTGCACTTACATTGCATTTATACAATTTTTTAAAGCATTCTTCTTAATTGGTGTTCAAATAAAATCTCTTTTTTGTAAACCAGACCATCTTAATACAGAAATAGTCATATTGACATGTTATTTTGTCTTTTGGACAGTTCATTACACATTCTCCTCTGGCACACAAATATCTGCAACAGAAACAGCAAAAGCCCTGTGTAGTGTAGCTAATACTGTGTAATGCAAGAAGGCAGACAGCAGGTGCTAATGTCTCAGAACTGTTCTAATATTACACCTATTCCCTACTTTCCTCAGTCTCATGTTTAATGCTTAGAGTAGGCTGGCAGTGACTGTGCTGTGATTATATTTTTAGTATTTTTAGTTTCAACCCGTAAGTTCTTTAGAGCTCTAAGACACTGTCTTTCAAGCTCTGTGTGAGCACACAGCATTATAAGCCTTGTTTTCATTACACGTGACAGGTAGGATCCTGAAATGTAAGGCATTGTGCACACATGGACCAAACTTTCTTGCTCTGGGATCCATAGAGGCACCCAAAAGCTATAACTATGTGACTTAAGAAGACTCCAGGATGTGTTGCCAAGAAAGGGTATTCATCCTCTGTTTCCATTTCCTACTCCTTCCTTAGGATCAAACTTTCTGCTGTGTGACCTGTCTAACATTGTGTGACCTCGTGATCGGGTGGATCAGTTACCTGAACTGGCAGAAATTATCTCTTTGGAAAGGAGCCAAGACAAATTAACTGATCTGCCCTGACAATGAATCCTAGGGCTGATATTAAAAAGACAAGGATGTGTGGGTCAAAACAGAGGGCAAGACAAAAAACATTAATCTGAAGAAGATCATGAAAAATGATGCTCTGAAATGCTCTCTTCTCACTGGGATGCTGTACAGGACAACTTCTGGGTTAGTAATTTCACTCAGTCATTTACAGTTGTCTTGCCATGAAACTGACACCAAGTCAAATTAAGAGGAAAGACGCATCAACAAAAAAGTAACTAAGCCAAGGAGTAGAGACCATCTCCCAAACTTTCAGGGAGATTTCTCATGCAGTGTTTTTGCCAGGCATTATATGGCAACTGATAAGAATATTGATTACAGCAAAATAGCCTTTCTTCTTCCAAATGTTGGAAGCAGCTGATTGATGTTTTGGTTTAGGGTTTTTTTTTTTTTCCTCCTCTCTTGAGGGCACTGCTATTTCACAAATAATGCTGCAGATTTATGTTAAGGGAAGCTGTTATCATTGTGCTGCTCTTCTGATTGTGAATGCTAGTACATTTAGGACCTGCAGGAAATATGAAAAGGGGATTGGTTTTCAGTTGCTTCATGAATCAGCTGAAGTAAAGGACAGTTTATTTTAGTCAAGTAAAACATTTAGAAAACATAATACATAGAAATTTTGTGATAGTGATGGTATACTACTGCGTGTTCTTAAATATGTGTGTTATTTAGATGCAACATTGCTATTTTGCCAAGGAAAAACTACTTATTTTTGTGGAGAAATAAAGAGAGGTTTGTGGCAAGTTTATGTGTATGATGTAGTGAGAGATTATGCTCTATAAGCTTTTGTCTTTCTGATTTTTTCAGGTGTGCCTTTAATGCAGGTATGATCTTGTCTGCATGGATTATTGGTTTTGGTGTTCAACAATTGTTGGTACTTGAACATAATTTCAAAGGTGGTGGATAATTTTGGAAGCTGTACTTGATAAATTCCAGACAGATAGTTTATCTGTGTTGCTTTTTTTCCTTTTGATATATGTGCCTTTTCCTAAGTATCTGATTTTACTTCATATTTGAAGGATGTTTGTGAACTCTGAGTTATATACCTTTTTAATGGTCTCTGCCGTCAGATCTTTCCTAAATAGTTAGATTTAATGGCTTTAATGGCAGCAGCGTTACCAATCTTCTTCCCTGTGACCTGGGAAGCTGACATTGAAAGACCTGATTTGAAATAGGAATATTGACCCATAGATTTCTCCTAGCTTTTCCTTTCCGAATATGATTATCACTGTTTTCCCTTGCTGGCATGGATACATATCTGTGGGTATCTCTTTGTTGCTTCAGATGTTTTTCTGAATGTTCTGGATGCTGGGTATGATGTGTTTGAGAAAAAAAATTTAAATTCTGGCCATAATTAGGAGCACTCTTGGATGTGGCTACCTGGGAAATAGACACACTCCTGTATGTTTTGAGCTGTCATAAATCTCGAATGAGACTAGGTGCTTTAGGAATTAACAGGTGTTTTTGCATGGGGGGAGGATATTTCTGTTTGAGCAGTGTCGTACCAAAAAAAGACAATGGACAGGTGAGAAATATCACTTTAAAAATATGTTAAACTATTTCAGAAGGGTTTAGATAAGGACTACAATATTTGATAACTAGGGGAAAAAAATCCCAAATACCTTCTACTGTCATCATTGAAATTAGTTTATCTATTGCCTGGGGTAAAAAAAAATGCTGATGGGATAAATAAAAAGCAGAAAACAAACTACTGTTTCTGACAGTGAAAAAAAAAAAGGTAGATTTAGGATTGTGCAGAGAAATTACTTTTTCTCATTTGTGTGTTGGTAGAACTTCATACCAAACCCAAGGAGCATAAAAATTTGTTCTTACTGGAACTCGAGTGGAAGTTAAAATATTCCTTCTGTTTTCCTGCTTTGCAATGAGATTTATTTATCTTCTCTCTACTCTGTTAGAAAATTTTTCACCAAGATGTTTAACAACTTGATCTTTACCTTCAGTAAAGCCCAAAACTATTGCTGTTTTAGATGCTTCTCATTTTTTTTCTCAACAACTCCAATCCCGCTGTGCTGAAGTACTTGATCTCATACAATAAAAGACAAGTATGGTGTAGAAAATGTGGAATACGTACAGATGGAATTAAAACTGAAAGAAAAGGTTTTGTGGGGGTTTTCTTGGCAGTTTGAGGCTTTTTTTGTGTCATAGTATCAGTGTTAGCAAGTAGCAAATACTCTACAACTGTTTTCATACAGAAGCAACCACAGTAATAGGAGGTGAGTAACCAGGAAATAGAAGGCACTTTCTGATTGTTGTTGAGTATATCAGAAAGAGCTCAGTAGAACAAGTTTTAAGGCATTGCTTTTTTTACCCCATCCCCCTGCCCCCAATGTCTTATCTCTTGCTTTCAATCTATCAATGTGTGTCTGTCTCTCTCTAATTATCTTTACAAGCTTAACAAATATGAGATAGAACTTGCAAAGAAGATTAAAACAGAGTATCAATTTACTAAATTTACAGGTAATTTTTTTGGTTTATTTTAATCTAGCTTGAAGCTAGTACAAGTATTGCAATCAGTAGATGTCCTAGTAGCAATCAGAGGATGACCTTGTAAAATTTCAGTCTCCTCTTGTGGAACTTGATTTGTTTGAAAAGCAGTTCTTAACATTTTACAAATATATTTCAGGTGTAACTATCTTATATTTCACATCAGTGATTGTTTTTTTCCTCAAGAGAATTGATTTAATAAATAAATTGTTTAAATAGTGAAAATTATAATCATGTTTGGCATATAAGAAATGTACGGTTTATTGCATGTTAATCCTTCATTATGTAAATGGCTCAAATTTTGAATAAATTATTTTCTGTGTTGTTCAAGTTGCCTTATAAGAGGTGATATTTAATGACTTTCAAAAAAATAGTAAAGTGCTATTGCAGTATGAACACTTGAATGTACACACTGCATATGACCACAGATAACTGTTCATTTCTACAACTGCTAAGTTGCTTCTAGTGACTGAATTTTAAGTCTGATGTGCCTCCAACAGATGTAAGAAAAGGAAACTCAGATGGAAATCTAAGCCCGGATGAGTAAATAAAAGTTTTGCTATTGATTTTTAATCAGGCAAGGAACAACTATTGAGAATTTACTGCAGATAAATGAAAACTGAATTTGACTTAGAAGGATTACGTAAGCATGTCAAGTGGTGTGAAAATCCATAGGGAACGGAATCATGACAGTAACATTAAAAGAAGGTTGAACTTTGAAAAATTAGAATTCTTTCTACCATCCTTCTCTCATGATTGAAAGACATTTGCTTAAAGAATAAAGAAAAGATCTAATTTTAAAAAGATTGAGATTGATTTGTGTTTATATAGCCTGCTAATCTTGTGCTCTCATCTCCTAATCAGATATATCTCTGAAAATCTGGAAGATGCAGTTAAGTTTGTAAAATCTATATGAACTAGAAGCTATTAGGAGTAGGTCTCTAAATCTACAGATGTGCTGAGTGATAATTAACTCCTCTGCATTATTTGTATTACCACTGCATTGTACATAAAAGCCCACTGTCAAAGCCTAGCTTTTTTTCAGATGCCAACATCTCTTCAACATCATGTGCCCTTTTTGTCTTGGATATTAGCATGCCTACATGATTATCCAAAAATATGTGAGTTTTGCTAGTTAATCCACTAAAATTAAACACACATTTTAGAGCAATTAAGTTGTGTAAAATTTCTCCTACTATTTTAGATTTAATAAATCTTACTGACATATTGTTAAATATTATTGACATGTGCCCATGTGAGTGGGTAGTGGGAGCTCTGTGGAAGCTTCTCCTTCATTCTCAAAGTCTGCCTGTGCAGAAAAACAACAGATAAAAAGCAATGTCAAAGTAGTTGCTTTGCATATATGTGACTTCAGCAGGTTCAAAACAGTTAAATCTATAATCCATGGAACTAAACTACAGCTAATCTCTAGAAATTACTCTTCTAGAGTATGGATGTCAGACTACTAGCAATTTTTCTCTGAAATCCATTCCTGTTGGGTCCTATTGCTTCTTACTGAGGTTTAAGCACAAGTGTTTATCTTTTCTGGGAAAGATGAAGAACTTGAACGCAACTTTGTCTTCTTGTTTTTGTAGAGGGATGGCTTGAGTTGGAAGTAGAGCCTGTGCAATGCATCTGTTTCTGACTTTGGCAGGAAATTAGACTCCTAGAATCATTGAATCATTGGGTAGGAAGGGACCTTAGCAACAGTGTAGTTCCACCCTGACTGTAATGATCAAGGATCAAGGACACCTTCCACTAGGTGCTCAGAGCCACATCCAACCTGGCCTCGAAAACTCTCAGGGACAGGGCATCCACAGATTCTCTGGGCAGAATTCCAGTGCCTCACCACCCTCACTGTAAAAAAAAAAAAAGTCTTCCTAATAGCTAATTTAAACCTACTCTTTATCCATTTAAATGTATTACCTTTTGTCCTATCACTTCATGTCCTGATAAACAGCCCCTCCTGTAGTCCCCCTATGAGTGCTGGAAAGCTGCTCTGAGGTCTCCCTGGAGCCTTCTCTCCCCCAGGCTGAACAACCCCAACTCTCCCAACCTTGACAAATGGTAGGTGTTCTCATCTTATTCTTGGCCCTTCTCTGGACCCACTAGAGCAGGTGGGTATATCTTTTTTGTGCTGGAGACCCCAGAGTCTGTGCTGGGACACATTGGCCCAGGTGGGTTCTCACCACAGCCCTGCTGGCCATGCTGCTTCAGATGCATCTGAAGGAGGCACCCAGGATATGGTTTGCCTTCTGAACTGTGAATGCACATTACCAGCTTTTATTCATTTTTTAATCCACCAGCTATCTCAAATCCTTCTCCTCACAGCTGCTCTCAAACCATTCTCTGCCTGGCCTGTATTTGTAATTGGGAT
The DNA here is from genome assembly GCF_021018805.1 of Prinia subflava. Taxonomy (NCBI): domain Eukaryota; kingdom Metazoa; phylum Chordata; class Aves; order Passeriformes; family Cisticolidae; genus Prinia; species Prinia subflava. The sequence continues at coordinate 55,471,640 of NC_086283.1, forward strand.
TGCCCAGACCCAGGAGCTGGACCTTGTACTGACCTCGTTTGACTTCATGAGTTTCACAGAGGCCCACCTTTCCAGCCTGTCCAGGTCCCTCTGGACAGCATCCTTTCTACCCAGCATGTCAACTGCACAATGCAGCTCGATGTCATCAGTAGACTTGCTGGCAGTGCCCTTGATCCCCCTGTCCATGTCAATGAGAATATTAAATAATATTGGTGCCAATGCAGCCCTCTAAGGGACACCAGTTATCACTTGTCTCCACCTGGACACAGAGCTATTGACCACACATCTGTGAGTCAGGGCAATCAGAAAATTCCTTATCCACTGAGTGCTCTACCTGTCAAATCCATGTTGAGACAAGGATGTTGTGAAGGAGTGTGTGAAGTGTTTTGCACAGTTCAAAGGTAATGACATCAGTCACACTTCCCTCATCCACAAATGCTCTAACCCCACAGTAGAAAGCCACCAAATTTGTCAGGCACATTTCCCCCCTAGTGAAGCCATGTTGGCTGTTAGCAATGACAAAAGTCATGCCAGGGCATGATCACTGCAGCCCAGACTACTTACGGTCTTGACTTTTCACTTAAGCTTTTCTGCATTCGAGAGCAACAGATTCAGCAATGGCTGTTCTTTGTTTGGAGTTTCCATCACCCATTCTGGAAAACACTCCTCAGTGGAGCTGTTTCCTGGACTACTTGCAGTGTGTTGACCCACTATACCAGATATTACAGCTGGTTTAAGTCCCCTGCCAGGCTCAAGGCCTGCAAGCAGGAGGATTCCCGAGGTTGACAAAGGGACTCCTCCTCATCTGCCTCCTCTTGATCAGATGGCTCGTTGTAGACACTAACAACAAAATTTCCTTTGTTGGCTTTGTTGGCTCTCTAATTTTCACCCGTGAGCTCTCAATCCTGAATTTCAAAGAGCTTCATGTGATAAAACTCATTATTGACACAGCAGGCAACTTTCCTACTTCTTCTTCCTTAGAGTCTTTCTCATGAGGAAGATTTACAGTGATTTCTTTTGAAGTATAGAAGCTAATAGTGAAGTCGATCTAGGCGAGGTTGCTATTTTTAACCCACTTCCCAGCCTTACATTCCCTCTCATTCCACAAGTTGCTAATTCTCCTATAGTACTATTCTGCCTGCTCTTTTTAACTTAGACTGATGAGACAAGAATGGACTCCAGACTCCACCAATAAGATATCATTGTTTCTGTAACATTAAATTTTGCACTGACTGCCCTGTTTTTATTAAGTTTCAAAAAAAGGGCAAAATATATTCCTGATTTTTTTTTAATTTAAATCCGTAATTTGTTTGTTTAGTCAATAAGTGATGTAATATGCTTGGTTTCTATAGCCTTGCTGATAAGATAATCTATACATTCCTGCTCATGCCCTTCAACCAGTCAACTGTATAAGGGGAGTACAAATATGAAAAACAGAGATTTAAATGTATGGATAAGAAAATAACTTGCTAGTCTGCCTTTCATGAGACTTCACAAAACACTCATTCTTCCATGAGGAATATTTTTGTGTGCTGCCTTTTTTCCTAAGGAAGAAAGGCTATAGTCTTTACTGTTTTACACCTGTTTTTATGCTATACCTTTCCCTATCCCAAATTAACCATGCTTAAGGTCACTAGGGGAGCTTATAAGCAAGCTCACATCATACTTTCATGTCATGCTATTGCAGCAGTAGTTTATTTTTGTGAAGAAACCCAAGAATAATGTAATCAAGAAACTGTTGGACAGCCTTTATGGCTAACAGCAGCAACTGCAAGACAGGAAGGCTGGCTCTATGGATAACAGTTCTGTGAAAAAAACAGATGCTTGTACTTTTTTCAGGGAGTTGCATTCAAAGGATATCACAACATATTTAAATAAGAATCTCAAGGATGTAAATACAGATTATTGAGGGTCATTTTCCTTTTTTTAATTTTTCCTCCTCTAAACCATGTAATATATGAACGTATATAAAAGTATATATAAATTATCCCTGGGGAAATGGAAGTTAAACCTTTGAAAGCTGTATTTCTAATAGAGCCACAAATATCCATTAGAAGAGGATCTTAAACATTATCAGAGTATTGTTGAAGGTATTTGAAATTTTCTGTGACCAGTGGTGAGGTTATTTTATCATTAGCCAAGTTACTCTTCATTGCAATTTGCTCTTACTGGAAAAAAAGTTGCTCAATTTTATTGAAAAAGTGCTTGCAATGGGAAATACAACTACTATAAGTGTTGTAAAATTACATTAGTTAATAAGACCCAAACAGCCCACGTGAAGTCATCGGGAGGATATTCCTCTGAGAAAATTGCTGGCCTTGAATAACATTACTTTTTTGCCCTTTCTCCCCCGCTTTCTAATAATGTGATATGGATGCACATAATTGCACATTCATCCATCTGGGGCATTTTCTGTACAGGAAGACATTTGCCTATCAGTCATAAATTAGATTTTTTCTGGTACCTAAATTATATTTGCTTTCTCTCTTTTTGATTATGAACACTCTTTTAATGAAACGACTCCATTAGTTTTATTCCTGTTGGAACCTGTCCCTTTATTTTTTTGCTTATAGGATTCTGATAAAGATAAAAGTGCTGAGGCAGATTTTTAGTAATGTTTTTCCAGTCTTCAAGTACAACAAAAAAAGCCCAGCTTGTCTGGTTGCCTTAACAAAAGCCTCATTTAAAATCTCTGATCGATTGTAGGGGTTTTTTTCTCATTCCCAGTCTTCCCCAAATCAAAAGCCACTTAATAAGTGAGGTATTTTTGTCCTGTTTCAGTTTGAGTGCTTTGAGGCTATACACTGGCAGGAGCTATGGATCCATCAAGTTTTATTCCAGTATTTTGCATTGTTCATCACTCTGAATGCATATTGATATTTCTGTCCTTGGGGTCTAAGAATCAATTCTCTTGTTCTCCCAAAGCTTTTTCTCTTTTCTCAGTCTACCTACCTGCACTGAGGTATGTTACTCCTATCTTTCTCTTAAAAGGCACTTTTCCTGAAATACATGGCTGAAAAGACTGCTAATCAATAACTTGCTGGTTATTTACCATAATAGAGATAAATAAAACAATCCAATAGGAATCAGCTTTTATTGTGATATGGCTGCAATATGTTGCTTAAGAGTTGTAGTTCCTTCCTGTTGTGGCACAGCTATTTGACTGTTGTTTGTACAAAACTGTCATTATATTAGTGTTCATACATAACTATCTTAGCTGTAGGGATGCCTTTTATGTTCTGTGTGTTTCTGCAAGTGCCTTCCAAGTCATACAGGCAAGTATGTAATGCAAGCCCTCATTGCATCTGCTTAGACCCAAGGCATGTGCAATAAGGCCTGTGGAATCAGGTGACACATGAGCAAGCTGCAGGCTGGGTTGATTGTTATGGGTGTAGATTGTAGGCTGGAGGCCAGATATTCTTCACTCGGCTGCAGAGAAATGTCAACCAATTTCTTCCTCTAAATGCAGAGGACAAGAATTTCCAAAACTATTCCATAAAGCTGTGAGTATTTAGCCTGGAGAAGAGAACATTTGTGACAGGGGTTTGTATATAAATCTGTGAAGGGATGGTGAGAAGAAGATGCAGCCAAACACTTTCCAGTGGTGCTCAATGACAAGATCACAAGTGAGCACAGACTGATAGACAGGAGGTTCTATATGAACACTCCTTTGTTGTCAGGATTACTAAGCACTAGCACAGTTTGCCAGAGAGATATTGAAATCTGCGTCCTTGAAGACATCTGGAAGCTGACTAGACACAGTCCTAGGTAGCCTGCTCTAGGTGCTCCTGCTTTAGCAGGACTTGGGTCTCCAGAGGCCTCTTTCAGCCTCAATCATTTTGTGAGTCTTTGATTTCACTTTACAGTTAAAGAATCAGTAGGAAAATCCTCTTTTGGGGGCTGCTCAACTTACACAATTATCTTTCAGTACAGCGGTAATCATCAGGTTGGCTTATTGTGATTGTCTTTTAACATGTGAATTATTAAGACACCCTCTTAAAAATTGCCTCTGTTGCTTCATGATAGCTGATCTCTCAAATACTTCTGGAATACCAGCAACCAAGCTGGTGAACATATGTACCAAGTAAGTGTTTACTGTGGTCACAAAGATTCTTTTGGGCTTTGAATGCAAGACTTAGGGTTGAACAAAAACCATAGCTGTGGTAGGTCTGCCTTCAGCATCCCTTAGGACGTTACAGGAATATGTGGACTGAAAAACAGAATGGGAAGAGCTTTGCCCTAGATCTTCAGATCACTCTAACTGAGAGACTGCTTGGGGCTGTTTACTGCACACCAACTTAAAACCTGAACAGTTTATGATGGGACGAATAACCATTGATATTACCCTTTGAGAACTTTCTGAGCATATTTATTGTTCCCTCATCCTTAACTTTGGTGATTATATAATCATGTCTGTTTAACAGCTGTGTACTTGAAATCAAGAAAATCATGAAAACCAGAGCTGACAGATGCTCTTGAAGTTTCCAAACAAAAAGAACCAGAGTCAGAATAGGAGTAGTTAGTTAAAGCATTTATTGCTAGAAGTTGAATTTATTCAAGACAGTGAATAAATACCACATACATTTGACTATAATTCTAGGTGAAAATTTTGATACAAATCCAGCATAAAAATGCGCAGCAGATGCAGCTATTTATTAATTTTGCCAGATCATTAAGTTCTTTGTCTTGTGCTAAATGCTTTGCAAAATCATATAACACTAATGCTATTGTGATGCAGCCTGAAATGCAGAGGTTGTCAAAACAAATTTGTCTAGTTCGAGAAAGTATCAATGTAAAAGAATAAATAAATTTATTTTCTGTCTTGAAACTGTCAGGAACCTTCTCTTTCTGTTGGTCACGTCAGTTGACACAAATCACAAATGTTCTGACAGATTGACTTTTCTTGTGCCTAACCTCCTGATCAAATCTTATTTGCATGAAAGAACAAGGCTGTAAGGAATGAAAAATGCACTTTAGGCATAAAGTACAACAATTTGTAGTTTCAGATAGTATATCTTAATTCTTTTTGTTCTGTGCAAATGGAAGTTCAAAGAATTTGAAACTCTGCTAAGATACCAAATGGGAAATGACATTACCAACAACGTGAAGAGTAAGAGAAAAAAAAAAACCAGAGGTGATATTTCTAGTCAGGTGAATTTTAGTGAATGGTTGTTTAAATAGAACCTGGTAATAAAATCTGTCCAAATAAAAGCATCATATCTGAAACAACTATGTCATGCCACTTACTTCCCTGAATGTGAATGGCACCTTAGAGTCCATATCTTCTGTATGTTTATCTCTCATGCTCTTGTTTTAGCAGCTATGTAAACCCATTACTAACCAAAACAATGCTAATTGGTCAGAAAAGTTGCAGGGAATACCTGGTGCATGCAATTCTTCTTCTTGATATAATCTTGGTTATCACACAAGTTAAATTGTAGTCTGGTTTGAACAGAGGCAATGAATTTAATATTCATATAAAGAGAAGATCACAAGACAGTGTCAGAAAAGACAGCTCTTCCATTGGAGTTGATAGCTTTCAACAGTTTTAGTTACCAGAAGAAATTAATTTCTGTCAAATGAAGACATATAGCAAGCAAATATTCCCAGTGGTTCTTGACCAGCTTTTGAGTTAAATGTACATAGAAAATAAATCATGTGCAAGTTTGTTGTTGTTGTTTTGTTTGGTGTTTGTGCTTGGGGCCTGGGATTTTTGTTTGATTTTTTGGGATTTTTTTATCTGACTTATTTCAGCCTTATTCAAAATGTTTAAGTAAAGAACTAGAACAGCATTATGTAGTACAGCAGTAGATTTATTATTTTATAGATCACAATAATTTCATATGATTCTTTCATTGGCAAAAGACAAAATTGACCCAAATCCTCATGTTTGTCAAATGCTGTTTTTTTCCAGAAAATTCTGAGAGAGATCGAATTACTGGAATCTGCAATTAAATCTTTTAAATACTGTTGGGAGCTATAAATGTGTTTCAGGAGGATCTACACTATATTGAATCCTGAGTGACAAATATCTCATTCAAGTACAGATGAAGATTCTGCATCTGAAGATTGGTTTAAAATGGATTTTAAATACATTTTAATTACATTAGAGAAATTTCAATGTACTTTTTTGGGGTTTTTGTGGTGTGCCATTTCTTATAGGCAAAAAGGGAGGCCAAACACAGAAGACCTGTCATGTGGTCCTGTTTTTTTCCTAGATGTATGACTCTTCCTTTTAAATTGTAATGGTATAAATGAAAGAAAACCACACCAACTGTAATTCTAGCCAAATTACTTCACTGTCCTAAATTTCTGCTGTCATTTAGCTGTTTGAAGTCTCTCTTGGTGTTGGGTTTTTTTCATGTGTAAATCATTTACAGAAAAAATATTTTATATTAAGACAAGATTCCTGTTCTGTCACATCCTAAATATAACATTCAAATAACTTTTTCATCTTTCTTATTTCTTTCATTCTTTTCACTTACCTGGTTATGTAGTTCTTTGTTCAACTGTCATCCAATACATGGATTTTGGCAGTATCATTTCTGATCGCTGCTGACAGTACTTAAATTTCTCTCCTTCTGAATTTCTTATTTCAGGATATTTCTTGTGCCCAACAGATTATGATCTCTGGAACATGAATCCGTACTGAATTTGCTTTGCCATTGCATGGTGAGACCAGCCAAAAGAGGGGGAGGAGAAAACAGCGTTAATGAAAAGAAAGCAGTAAGAGGAAGATGACTCAATAAGTCAGAAAACATACTCGCTCTCATGTCATTAGATTCTTTATCTCTCTTTGGCAGAATTGTTTGCAAAAGTGAAAACAAGAAAAAGCCAAACAGACAGAAATGGACAGGGAAAAAAGAGGGAAATAATGACAAAAACCTCCCATAGTAGATTACGGGGCAGATTACCTCTAGCAAAGTATTGCCACTAAGACGTCCTTCCAGGTAGGAGGATGGCCTTAGCAAGCTGCTCAGTGTAAACATATTGGGCATTATAGGTAGTGTTTGCTTTTTGTCTCCTCTGAAGCAGCACTGCTCTTTCTTCCCTCAGTGGCATGTTACTATCCATTTACTGAGACCCATTTTGGAGGATTAGTTCCGAAAGGCGTGCTGATTTTTAACTCAAACTGCAATGGGGTTGACCTTTTGAGTATTGTTTGTAGTGGAGTTTTGCTCCTATGCAGGCCTTTTGGCATTTGAAACCCGTGGGGATTTGGACAGATGCCTAACAACAGCAGAAGGCGTGTTATTTCTAGAGTATCCAGCCATATCTGCTGCTAGCATTAGCCTAATCATGACTTTCTCCTTTTATATTTCTGTATAATTTGCAGGAATGAACAACATGTGTTTGAGACAGGAGTTGGAAATGGTTTGCCTAATTCTCTTCAATATGTAACTTCTTTAAAAAACCCTTTTCATGCTAATTTGTACAATACACTGTTGCTTTAAACTAGTCTCATCAAAACAAATGTGCCTTCACAGTTGGAGCCTGATACTGGATCGTCTCTAAATTTCTGCTTTCTGTAGTTTTTGTGAAGTTACGAAAACAACAATTTATGGGTCAGAGATGGCAGGAAACACAAGAAAATGCAGAACTCTCAGACTTGGCAGGAGGCAAGAAAGGTTAAATGATACAGGCTGGTCTCCTGTAATAGCTATGGAGTAAATTGACAAGTGTTTCTGAATAAGAAGCCGCTGGTCATTTGGTTCAGCTCTGAGATGAGGGGATGTCACCTGACATGGAGATTGCTTTGGCTGATCCTGTGCCAGGACCCCACTGCTAGGGGCTGACACTGCTCCTTGAGTGCATTTCTCTCGTCTTTCAAATGGTTTCTAAACATGGAGACAGAACATTTTCAGAAACAACATTTTCTGCCAAGGAAGGAAGGAAAGGAGGGAGGGAGGGCTAGAGGAAGGGCAGAAGGAAGGCATGGAAGGCGCAGAAGGAAGGAAGGCGCGGAAGGTGCAGAAGGTGCGGAAGGCGTGGAAGGAAGGAATGCAGGAATGCAGGAATGCAGGAATGCAGGAATGCAGGAAGGAAGGAAGGGCGGAAGGAAGGGCGGAAGGAAGGGCGGAAGGAAGGAAGGAAGGGCGGAAGGAAGGAAGGAAGGAAGGAAGGAAGGAAGGAAGGAAGGAAGGAAGGAAGGAAGGAAGGAAGGAAGGAAGGAAGGAAGGAAGGAAGGAAGGAAGGAAGGAAGGAAGGAAGGAAGGAAGGAAGGAAGGAAGGAAGGAAGGAAGGAAGGAAGGAAGGAAGGAAGGAAGGGCGGAAGGAAGGAAGGAAGGAAGGGCGGAAGGAAGGAAGGGCGGAAGGAAGGAAGGAAGGGCGGAAGGGCGGAAGGAAGGAAGGAAGGGCGGAAGGAAGGAAGGAAGGAAGGGCGGAAGGAAGGGCGGAAGGAAGGGCGGAAGGAAGGAAGGAAGGAAGGAAGGAAGGAAGGAAGGAAGGAAGGAAGGAAGGAAGGAAGGAAGGAAGGAAGGAAGGAAGGAAGGAAGGAAGGAAGGAAGGAAGGAAGGAAGGAAGGAAGGAAGGAAGGAAGGAAGGGCGGAAGGAAGGAAGGAAGGAAGGGCGGAAGGAAGGAAGGGCGGAAGGAAGGAAGGGCGGAAGGAAGGGCGGAAGGAAGGGCGGAAGGAAGGGCGGAAGGAAGGGCGGAAGGAAGGGCGGAAGGAAGGAAGGAAGGGCGGAAGGAAGGAAGGGCGGAAGGAAGGAAGGAAGGAAGGAAGGAAGGGCGGAAGGAAGGAAGGAAGGAAGGAAGGAAGGAAGGAAGGAAGGAAGGAAGGAAGGAAGGAAGGAAGGAAGGAAGGAAGGAAGGAAGGAAGGAAGGAAGGAAGGAAGGAAGGAAGGAAGGAAGGAAGGAAGGAAGGAAGGAAGGAAGGAAGGAAGGAAGGAAGGAAGGAAGGAAGGAAGGGCGGAAGGAAGGAAGGAAGGAAGGAAGGAAGGAAGGAAGGAAGGAAGGAAGGAAGGAAGGAAGGAAGGAAGGAAGGAAGGAAGGAAGGAAGGAAGGAAGGAAGGAAGGAAGGAAGGAAGGAAGGAAGGAAGGGCGGAAGGAAGGAAGGAAGGGCGGAAGGAAGGAAGGAAGGAAGGAAGGAAGGAAGGAAGGAAGGAAGGAAGGAAGGAAGGAAGGAAGGAAGGAAGGAAGGAAGGAAGGAAGGAAGGAAGGGCGGAAGGAAGGGCGGAAGGAAGGGCGGAAGGAAGGAAGGGCGGAAGGAAGGAAGGGCGGAAGGAAGGAAGGAAGGAAGGAAGGAAGGAAGGAAGGAAGGAAGGAAGGAAGGAAGGAAGGAAGGAAGGAAGGAAGGAAGGAAGGAAGGAAGGAAGGAAGGAAGGAAGGAAGGAAGGAAGGAAGGAAGGAAGGAAGGAAGGAAGGGCGGAAGGAAGGAAGGGCGGAAGGAAGGAAGGGCGGAAGGAAGGGCGGAAGGAAGGGCGGAAGGAAGGGCGGAAGGAAGGAAGGAAGGAAGGAAGGAAGGGCGGAAGGAAGGGCGGAAGGAAGGGCGGAAGGAAGGGCGGAAGGAAGGAAGGAAGGAAGGAAGGGCGGAAGGAAGGGCGGAAGGAAGGGCGGAAGGAAGGGCGGAAGGAAGGGCGGAAGGAAGGGCGGAAGGAAGGAAGGAAGGAAGGAAGGAAGGAAGGAAGGAAGGAAGGAAGGAAGGAAGGAAGGAAGGAAGGAAGGAAGGAAGGAAGGAAGGAAGGAAGGAAGGAAGGAAGGAAGGGCGGAAGGAAGGGCGGAAGGAAGGGCGGAAGGAAGGGCGGAAGGAAGGAAGGAAGGGCGGAAGGAAGGAAGGGCGGAAGGAAGGAAGGAAGGGCGGAAGGAAGGAAGGAAGGAAGGAAGGAAGGAAGGAAGGAAGGAAGGAAGGAAGGAAGGAAGGAAGGAAGGAAGGAAGGAAGGAAGGAAGGAAGGAAGGAAGGAAGGAAGGAAGGAAGGAAGGAAGGAAGGAAGGAAGGAAGGAAGGAAGGAAGGAAGGAAGGAAGGAAGGAAGGAAGGAAGGAAGGAAGGAAGGAAGGAAGGAAGGAAGGAAGGAAGGAAGGAAGGAAGGAAGGTGCTATAAGATACAAAATTAGAGCAATTCAAATCAAAGGAATATTTACAGAGGTGGACAACCAGGATGGTGAGAAATCTCAAGGGCAAGACTTACACGGAGTGGCTGAGGCCATTTGTTTTGTTTAGCTTGACAAAGAGAAAACTGAGAGATGACGCCATGGAACTTTACAGCTTCCTAAGGGGAAGGGGTTGAGGGGGGAGCTGGGAGGGGAAATACTTATCTCGTTTCTGTAGTCACTAAAGGCAGAACACAAGAAAATTGAATTAAAATGCAAAATTAATTTGTGGGGAAAGTTCACTGAGAAGGATGTTGGTCCATGGAACAAGTTACTCAGGGAAGTGATCGTGGCACCAACCTTATCAAAATGTGTTCAAGGAGATTCTGGATTATGTTCTTAGTCAAATGATTTAGTTTGCGATAGTTCTGCAAGGAGCAGGGTGTCATAAGGTGATGATCCTTATCGGTTCCTTCCAATTTGAGATATTCTATGATTGTACAGTTCTATTTCTAGCAGCCTCCACAGATTATTTTGGAAGGAGGAAACAGACCAGACCACAGCAAATGCTATTTTATATCCCTCATTCCCATTCACTCTCTCCTGTTCTGATTCATTGAAATGTGCAATGTTGCCTATTTCTACTAATAATTAAGTTACTCACACTTGGTAGATATTTTTCTGTTATTCCCTTTTCAGGCTATATATAGGTAGAAAACCAAGGTATATATGGTGTACATATGGCATTAGCCAACCCTAGAAGAATTACTTGTACTGTGATTTTCACGCAGCCCATGTCAACTATACTGTTTCTCCAGGGCACCTTGGCTTGGACAGATACAAAACACACCACTTTGTCTAGATGAAACCTGATAATTCATGTCTAACATCATGATTGAAATGTAAGACCGTGGTTTAAGAATGGTAAGTCCCAATATAGTGTTCCCACCAGCACTCACTTCCACTCCCTGTAGTAGGAAGTTCTTAAGTCAAAGGTCACGGGAACAATTTACTGGAAACAACAAGAGAAGAAAGTAACAGCAATAATATTAATAAAAAATTGTATAAAGAGAGGCTGGTTTACATGTAAAGTGCTCACAAAGCCTGGGGCAGAAAAAAGCAACAGTGGCCAGATTTTATTGTCTCAACACACTTTTTTCTGACTGCAAGCCATGCACTTTAGGGTCTTTAAATCTATATAAGGCTTTTTCTTCATTCTCTGACTAATTTTTAATGACCCCTCCAAGTTTTCTCCAGTTTTTCAGTGTATCTTTTATAAAAACAAGGATCAAAAATCCCTGTGGGACTCCAAGCCTGACACCTTAATGTCATACAAAGAAGTAAAAAGCCTTCTCCTACTTCCATTTCCTGTACCTATTAATACATCAAAGGACTACACTGACTTTTTTAGTCAAAACATTGCAAAGGAATCTTTGATTTTATGACTTTTCCCTCCTTATTCTGAATTCTTTTTGTTATACCTGTAACCTTACACTTTTTCGTACCAAAAACCTTTTAACTTCAAATACACCACCTTGAAAAAAGAAATTGTATTGCTCTATCTTCATGTCCACATATCCACATATGACATGAATATATATATATATATACACATGGTGTGTGTATCTATCTCTATCTCTATCTCTATCTCTATCTCTATCTCTATCTCTATCTCTATCTCTATCTCTATCTCTATCTCTATCTCTATCTCTATCTCTATCTCTATCTCTATCTCTATCTCTATCTCTATCTCTATCTCTATCTCTATATATCTCTATCTCTATCTCTATATATCTCTATCTCTATCTCTATCTCTATCTCTATCTCTATCTCTATCTCTATCTCTATCTCTATCTCTATCTCTATATATCTCTATCTCTATCTCTATATATCTCTATCTCTATCTCTATCTCTATCTCTATCTCTATCTCTATCTCTATCTCTATCTCTATCTCTATCTCTATCTCTATCTCTATCTCTATCTCTATCTCTATCTCTATCTATATCTATATCTATATCTATATCTATATCTATATCTATATCTATCTATCTATATCTATATATGTATATATGTACACCATGTGTATAACACTGCAAACATTTGTTGTGCCAGAAAATTCCTTTTCTTGCATCCTAATTACTGGCATGTCCCAAATACTTTTCTCTTACTAGAGATATTATTTTCAATGGTCCTATTAATCAGAATGGTTTTTAGGCAAAATTTGAAAAATGCATTTTTTCCCCATTTCCATGTTAACATAGAAAAAAAATATTGCACAAAGCCTGAATGCTTCTCAGCATTTTCAGTTCTCCCAACCTTCACTGGACAAAAAGTCAAATATCCATTCTCTGAGTGCTGCAAATGTTTAACTTTTTGTTGGAAACTGAAACTGCTTAGACCATAGCAAGAAATACAGTTACGAACTGAAAGCTTTAGGAGGACTTAAAGAATTAAATGCAAGTTTACACTTAGTGAACAATGTAGTATATGATTTTTTCGCTGTTTGTCATGCTACAGAAGGTAGTAGCAAATGTATTCCGTGTCATGCCAGCTCTCTATGTGAAAACATATGTTTCTCTAGTGTCAAAAGCCAATAACATTTAAATTCTTTGCTATCTGAATATTTCCTTCTATGGCTTTATGAGTTTTATCTCTGAAGCATACTGTTCCTTATGGACAGATTTCAAATTCTTATTCTCCTGGAGATATTTCCTGTGTTCTGCTTTCATTCAAGTATTATGTTAGACATATAATGAGTATTTTTTTCTCATTTAAATGAGCTGATTTTCCTTACTTGTAGTTCTTTTTCATTTTTAATTGATTATTTCCCTGACACTGTCTACTGTCAATTTCACTGGCCTTGCTTGGGTATAGGAGGGTAGGGAGGAAGGGAATGGGTTAGCCTGCAGTTTTCTTGACCATGGATGCTCACTCTACTCTGGAATTTATTATATAGACACAGCACAGTTATCTTCCTCCAGAAACGCATATGTAAGTGATGAAATTGTGTAAAAAAATCCCAATTTCCTAGAATACTCTCATTCTCCTTCCAAGGAGTAACATAAATAATTCTTCATGGGTTTTTTTTAGTCAAATCCTATGGCATCTTTTATAGATTAACTGAAGGCAATTTATGTATAGCTGATTTAAACATCCCCCGATGTTTAAATCAGCTTTGTGCTGATTTGTGCTGATGTTTCAGCTTTGTGCTGAAAAAGTTTAAGTGCTTCCTTTTAGGAGACTGTGGTCAGTTATTCATTTTCCAGTTTATCTTTTGGTATTTTGAGGCCTTAGTTGACAATGTTAAATAGTATTTATTTTATGGTTTTCTGTGACTCTACCACACTAAGAATAAGTTAATGGTTTTAAATAAATAGAAAACTACTTGACCGAAAGCCACATTTGTTAAAGTTACTAACAAGTTTACTTTTGCCCTTATTCTGTATTGAAGCAAAAATCTCCACCAAAGTATGGTGAGAAAAAAAAGGAAGCTGGAAACACAATGTTCTCAGCTAAATATTCCACAGGAATATTGATCTACTTCAGGAGTCTCTAAATAAACCTATTGCCACAGTAGTGTCAGTAATACGTTGGGTGCCCAATAATCAGCTATGCATAGATTTAATTAAAAAACATCTCAGTGTCACAACAGATTCCCAGTTTGAGGTCAACACATTGAAGAGATTCAAAATGTTCTGGAAAAGTTCAATAAGACCCCATCACCTGATCTCCTCGGGAACGACTAATGAACGGTCATCTGCATAGGCCAAGACTTTGCTACACAGAGCATAGCTAATCAAGGTTAGGTTGTTGAACAGATAAACGTGAATGTGAGCAAATGTCTCAATTCTCTTTCTTATCTATGGATTTCTAAATACTTACATACTATATCGTTAAAATATGCCCCAACCTGGGCTTCTTTGCTACTGGAATTTTTCTTGTAATGTTCCTCAAGAGGTAGGTTCTCAATGGATATTCTTTTTACTTATAGTCACAGTAAAATTAGGCTTTCATGTTTCTTTTGAGTTTATGTATACTTTATATATAAGTAGTTATATATTAAATAAACATTCTCAAACTTGGAGCTATACCTCTTCATGCAGGCTCTGTAGATTTTCTCTCAGCTGATCAGGTGATCTCTTTCTGCTTCTGTTTCTTTCCTGTGAAAAACACCCTGTGATTTCATTCAGCACAGTGGACTTTCTATTCCTCATGAAGTGACATTGGGGCTTTTCAACCCTGTTGTGGAATTAAAAGATAAGATGTAAGACATTTTCACGATGGTCTGAGTTCAGGGAAATGAAAGGAGACAAACCCCCACCCAACAAACAACAACCCCTGCTTCCAGAATTTCAAGTATGTTGAAACTCAGAGAACAGAAACTCCAACTGAACTATGTAACAGTTTTCCTCTGACTTAAGGTTTGTATAATTTAGTACTTCCAAGGGTAGAAAATGACATTTATTCATTTACAAGGGAAAGATGAGCTGGTTTTCAGCTCTACTAGATGTTCCATGTGAATTTGGTTTAAAAATATAAATGATACCAAAAACCCACAAGGCAACATACTCTGTTTCTATGTACTGTAGTCTAATACATGGATTGGATCAAATCAATACTAGTATTTACCACAAACTCAGGTAAAGTAACAGGAGGACTCAGTGCCTTGTGTAGCTCTGAAGAGCAAAAGGATCTTTTCAATGCCATTGGAACAGTCCAAACACAGTTCATTTTTCCCTACTTCCCATCAAAGGTCACACCGAAGAACACAGACCAGAAATGCTTAGCACAGCCATTGCATCCTGTAGCACAATGTCTTGGTTTGGAAGCTTGTCACACTTATTGACTAACCCCCTACAAACATATACTCTGTGCACCTCTCCTTGTCTCATGAGAGAGTGATATTTTTCCCAGAGAAATGTTATACTCTGGAAAACAGTCCTAATCTCCAGTCATTATTTCTTATCTGACTTTTCCTGTGCAACATGAACCACCACTGCTGTACTCCCTCTCAAACACTCTTAGGCAGCTTTTTAAAGAAGACATTTCAAACCATCAAGCTTATGTGGCCTGCCAGCACAATTCTAGCTGCACAGGAAAGCAGGGACCAATCAACCTGACTAGTGTAAACTAGCTTTTTCCAGCTGAGAATCTATCCCAGCACACTTAAAATCCTTCCATACCTTCCAATAAGCAGAATAATATTTTATCAAATTGAAAGTATTTCTGCTGCACCACTAATAAAACCAAGATAAGTGGCACAGTTTTGAGGGAAGGGGCATCGATGAAAAGCAGCATAGATGGGGGACTCAATGGGACATTAACATAAAAATACAGAACTGCATATTTACTTGCTGATTCATTATGTGTCATTTTGGGGTGAAAAAATCCCAGACAAAGCAGTTTAATTTATATTTTACTATTACATTAAAATAATCCATGATAGTGCTCAGAGTTTTCAGATTCTAGACGATCTCCATGTAATCTCTCCACGCAGATGTACACATTCCTAACAACAATACATATTTATATTATGAAATTACAATCCTTGGATTTGAATGTAACAAAGAGAAATGGTCTGTCTGATGATTTTATACCCTTTGTTTACTATCAAACTTCCTGATTAGAACTGTTTTGACAATTGATTAACAACTGAAAAACACAAAGAGTAAGTAGCAAAAAATCTTATTAATATAATTTTCAGATAAGAAGTATTCTATAGTAAAATAAATTCTGACATAAGACCTAAAAAGCATAGCAATTTTTCAAGTTAGTAAAAGAAAACACTCAATACTCATCTCCTGATGAAAAATTAATCTCACATCACATAGATCAAGTACTATTTTCAGCATACTGACAAAGTCAGCATTCTTGAAAAGATAAAAAATAAAGTTAAAAGAAATCAAGAACACATGGGTTATTTACTAACTATACATAAAGCTAGGTCACAGAACGTGCAGAAGTACGTCAAATGAAAGCATCAGTATGAAGGATTTTATTTCTGCTCCATTTTATCTCATTGGTGTGCTTCATTTATCTTTGGTTAGATGGTTGTTGTGGTGGGATTTTCTCTACCTGCCATTCCTTTGTTATATAAAATATCTAGCATATTTCACTAGAAGAGCCCTATTTGAAAGGCAAAATAGCTGAGCAATTGCAGCTTCTTCTATTGTGCTCCAGGGTGTAGCTGAAGCCTGGAACCTTTCTTTGAAGTGAGAATGTTGTTGAGCATCTCTTGAAGTAAAGAAATAATGACGGCTTGTTCTGTTTCTGTTCCAATATCAATATCTTTTTGATAACAGACTATATTTTCATTCTTTTTGTCATGTCTTCATAATCATTAATAATGTACATCTCATAAAATCAAACAATATATTTATAAGAAGAAAAATAAGCACAATTTGCTTAGCTGCACAAGAAGACAATGCTTCCAATTTTTTGGGGGGAGTGGGCAGTGAAAGTCTGATTTCATAGAGACAAAAAGACTGCAGAAACATATCTATAGTAGGATTAGGTTGGAACATGGATAAAAGTGGTTTTTTACATTGCATCATGCCTCCATGAATAGCACTGACACTAATGGCATTTAATAGTGACAATAGAGTAACAGATTGTATAACTTTTGTACAAGCTATTTAAATTAATTTGCAGAGAGCTTTTACAAAAAAATTTGTTTTTACAATGTGATTGCAGAAATGACCAGGGTACTTGTGTTGTACAGAGAAGGGAAGGGCAGTAGAAGTCTTCAAGCACTTTCTTTTATGAAATTGACCTACTGGTATCATACATTAATATTAACAAGGAAAAGTAATGCTTGGCACTGAATTCGGTTCACTTAAACAGTGCTTAAAATTTTATTTTAAAGTGAGTGAAGTGATTATTTCCATTTCACAGATTCAAGAAAAGAGTGGTTTTAAATAAATAGAAAACTACTTGACCAAAAGCCACATTTTTTAAAGTTACTAACAGGTTTACTTTTGCCCTTGTTCTGGATTGAAGAAAAGCGACATAACTTAAGCAACTTGACCAAAATGCCTGAAGAAGTCCAGAGGACTCCAGAAAGGTGCTGGCACATTCAAGGACTATTACCTTGAATATGGCTTTTGGGAGAGAGACAAGTAAAAAATATGCCTTCAGGTACTGGATCCCTAGGACATCTTCAGTAACTGTTTTTATTTTGAAAAATACAGTAATATCCACTCTTTTGAAACTTGTACCTGAGAGTAAGCACCAAAACCATCTAGCTGAGTTGGTAAGAACTGTCCAGGTGGAAGCAGAAAGGGAATACTAAAAGTCAATCTGAGAACAGACACATCCCTTTAATGAAAAAACCCTCTTCTTGGGCTTCTGCAAGGACCATACCAAAACTGGTTGTTTGTCTCCTAAAACCAGAGCAGGTTTTAGCTTAACATCTCCTGGCTTTACAGATTCTGTTTTACAGAGCTGTTGTTTCAGAATGGATAGCATTCCCTCTGAAAATTTTCTGGTCACTGATTAACCCTTTTTTTGCTTCAAATGAATCCACAAAGAGGCATAACACAAGCTTTGAAAGAAAATATCTTTAGGTGCTGGCTAGCAGCCTCTAAGGCAAGTAATTATAGGACATGCAAAAAACAGCTAATTTGTGGGAGAGAGACACGCATTTTGTTAATTTCTAACATGATTTGTTAATTTCTAAACATGTAGTTATATCTCTTTTCTGTAACCTGAAGTTACTGAACTGGAAGCCAGGGCCTGAAATAATCAGTGAAATAATGTCACTGAAATTATCTGCCCTCCCAGCAGGAGTTAAGGATGGTGAGTCAAGGGCAGGCAGCTGCCAGTGTTCCTTTGCCCTTTTAAGTTTCAGCCCTGCCACTGCGCTCACTGAGGTCCCACCTCGTCTCTTCCCCTTGAAATCACCTTTCAGAAAATTTGTGCATGCACTCTTTCCCTGCCAGACAGAGTTAAAATCATAGTTTCATCAATCCACACAGAAAACACATTTTCATTTAAAAACTTTTCCTGACCAATGTGGTTTCAATTCCAAGCGTACAGCTGGTAGCATTCCCAGAGCATTGGATTACTTTCAGCATTTGGAAGTGGAGTCCACCTGGGAGGTCTAAGGGGAGTCTGATCAGTGAGATCTGATACCCAGACTTCAAGTTTCAGAAATTTTGATTGTCATTACCTCAGTAGTCAAGGACCAGTTTATTGTAAGTGACTACTGGATTTATAGCTTTCAGTCCTCAGTGAATAAATTATGAATTTTTACACTTGGCAGGATGTTTTGGAATATTTCCATTTACTTTCATCTATTCTAAAATACCAATTTAACATAATGGCTAAAAAGATCAGTGCATTGCCTTCTTAAATATACCCAGGTGTTAGCCTCCACAAAGCATTTAACTTCAATTGGTGCTAAAAACCAAATTGACCTAGAAGGACATATCAGGATTTCTAAAGAAATATGTGCTAAATTACTTCAGGGAACTGAATTTGGAGCTCAGCTCAAACAGCAATTTTCTCTATTGGCTGTGGCATAAAGAGACATCCGCTTCCTTTATAACATATGCTCTTCAGGATGACCTTTGGCAAGTTTCACTGGATCATGTGAGTGCTGCAAAAGACAGTGACAGCCATAAATAAACAAAGAAATCCCTGAAGGGATTTTATTTTAAGATTTTCTTTCTGTAGATTAACAGAGTTGGAGATACTGATACACACACTGAATATTCCTTGGATTGTATATCAGTGCCATGATTATTTACATGCAGGAATCTATCCAAATTCCAATTACTTCGTTGTGAATGACAAAAGGAAATACACCCATTTTTTTCTTGGTCAACCTGTGAGATATTTTTGGTGATCACTTCATTTTACAGAGAAGCAATTTCACAAGCTGGTCTGCATTACTGTCTGTATGGCTTCCAGACTATAGCAAAACACCAACCTGCAGTTTTGCTGAACATTTCTTGAAATTTCTTGATCATCTGTAATGGTTCCAAATACAGAAGCAGCTAACAGGTCCTGGTGGAAACCCCAAGAGATATTTTGACCTTGCAATGATTTTTACTTTAATAGGAGATAAGTATCATTCTAACTATCGCTATCTTTTCTAAATGATGTTATATTTTTATTTTAAAACCTGCTTGCATGGGCTTAAAATAAAGTGAAGAAACTCATACTCAGAGCTTAATTTTGACTGAATTTAGCAACTTCTGTACTGGAACAGATGAGATTATTTGAAACGACACTTTACAAAATCCCATTTTGTAAAGTCAAACTCTTACCATTTATAACTCTTTGTTTGAATATGTACAAATTTGGCTTGTCATTCTGCTGCAGAAAGACAGTGGGTTTCTGTTCAGTAGGTTTACAGATGTTTGGAAATTGTATTATGACAGATAGTCCTGATGTTCATTTGGAATAGAGATTCACATGGAGCATACAGAAATTTGTAGTTCCTTTGGAAGACTAGCACAGGCTCAATATTACACAGAAATGCTATAGGGCTGAGAAACCCTGAGCAAACCTCATCCGTGTCCATTTACCCTCTGTAAGCAACAGAGCAGGATTTCTCTGTAGCTTTTGAAAGCATATAGTGACAAGACAAGAGGGAATGACTTTAAAGTGGAAAAGGATATATATTAGGAAGAAATTCATTACTGTGAGGATGCTGAGGCACTGAAACAGATTGTCTAGAGAAGTTGTGGATGCCCCATCACTGGAAGTGTTCAAAACAGGCTGGATAGGGTTTTTGAGCAACCTTGTCTAGTGGAAGGTGTCCGTGCCCATGGCAGGGGAGTTGGGATGTAGTGTTCTTTATTATTCCTTCCAGCCCAGGCCATTCTAGGGTTCTAGGATTTATGCTAATAACCGTCTGCCATTGCAGATTTGCAGCTGAGGAGATACAGTACCAGGCCTCAGCTACAGACCAGGTGTGCTGCATTCACAGCCAACACACTGGTGCTTTTTCCCATCCTTCCCTAAATGTCTTCTGTATGAGAAAACTACTGCACTGTAGTATATTGATAACTTTAACTTGATCACAGTAAGTTCCAAATTAAATAACAAAGACATTTGACATCTACCTTGCCCTCTCTGATCTCTCTCTCTCACAAGTAATTTTCATCTCAAAATATATCAACAATAAGTCAAGTCTTTTTCTGCCAAGGGGAGATATGTGTTCCTATTGTGGTGGTTTTAACTCAATTGGATGAGTATTTTTAGATACAACTTACAGAAACATTACAAAGCTCCTAACATGATTTAATTGCCTTGGAGAAAAGTAAATATTAGAAGGTGTAAAGGTCATTCATATGTCAAAAATTTCTATGATTCCAAGGACTACTTGTAAAACCTTTCTAAGTGCAATAAACTATTCCAGGTCCCAAATTTCCAAAAGTACTTAGCTTTCAGATTGCTATGATCTGTGGTTCCTATTCCCATCATTACCAGGAAACAGAAGAAAAGCTTAAAAAAGAGAATGCTTTAGTGGACTATCATACAATGTTTTCTGTGTTGTACAGCTTGGCTGTGAAACATAATTTCAAGCAAATCTGTAAAGTGATTTATTTCATAATTTGATGGAAGCACAAAGGGTAAACACACATTTTATTTGGGATGCAAGTGAAATAATAGATATCTTTCACTCCCAATATCTGTAGCCAACATTATATTCTGGTCTTCAGAATGTATATGTATTACATAAAATGGTGAGTCATCCACTACATCACTTGCACTGGGCAAAGATCTTCTTGTGAAGATCTCTCAGATGAGACTTCAGATCAGGTGCTAGTGAGGAGACCAAGAAAAGCAGATTCTTTTTTAATAACTCAAGAAAATTAACGCATTAGTGATGCAGGACCCCAGTGGCATTTCTTTGGTAATTAATCTCAGATCTTCTCTGACCCCACAGTTTGGTGCAGGGATATCCAAGGTCAGAGCAATGAAGACTTGTGCCTGTTTTGCAAGAGAGAAAGACCAACCCTTAGCTTGCAAAAGAAAATTCATAGTATTTCATAGGTTTCCTCAATTCCAATTATCTTTGAAAACATTGGGACAATTTTCATTTGCTAAGAAACATGCATACAGAAATAACCTAAGGAAGGAAGTCAGAGTTAACATAGATTTCATGGATGGCAGCCAAAAAATACAGGAAGATCAAACATGTACAGGAAAATTATGACTGGGAGGATGGGATGGAGGCAGGGCATGAAATAATTCTGTTTTCATATGCTGCTACAAAAGGTAAACAAGCAAGCAAATGTGCTCTTGTGTCTGGAGAGAGATGTGTTACAGCTGGAGCACTCATCATCACAATGTTTGTATGCTGAATGGTTTTGCCACTGTGCATGTGAAGCATCATTATGCAGTGGAGGTATTGAGGATCTGGGATATTAATTCAGGCATCCAGAGAGAAAAAAAGACATTAGAAATTCTATTAACTGACTGATGACGTTAATTTTGATTTTGAAGAGAAATAATGGCAACTGACAAACACTGTGAAGGAAAACTGTACTGAGCCCAGATCCTGCACAGGAAAAAACACCCAACATATTTCTGAAACAAAGATAATTTGGAGCTCCTGACCCACCTTTGTCCCTAAGGAAGGTCATGGAGAGCAGAACCAAATTGTGTCTTGCTTACTTGCTGCTCCCCTCCAACTACAATTTCTGCTTTTGTATTTCCCTATGGTCCTGCAGGATTAAGACATATTGCTAGAAAATAAGAGCTGTCTGTTCAAGTATTCATGGAGTGGCAAGGATCCCTGTAATCTTGATAAGATAGTTTGACCAGATCAGATACATCTGTATCCATCTACCCTGTATTATTTTTTTCAATGACATGCCTAAGGAAGAGGGCAAGGACAGGTTGAACATACCAGAGTATTTCACACTGTCATCCATTGCTGTAAAAAGTGAGGTAGTCAGGGCAAGTCACTGGCTCTGCTTTGAGCTGAATTCAGCACATATGTTACACAAGACTTGAGCTGCCTGAGGGTTTGAGGAGCTCAGGCTGTCCTCCACACAAATCCAAATCTCAGGCACCACCCTGGTCACAGTGAAACAAGTAGCACAGACCACATGGTGATCTGCCACAGAAATTTCCTCTCCAAAACTGACGTACTAATTTACTTTAAAATGCTCACAAGGACAGGCAATGTTTCACAGAAGTTGCTTGAAATGTCCTCTTGAACCTAAGAAATAAAAAGACATTACACTGACTTAGATAATCTATCTGCCTGTCTCAAAGAAAGACCTCAAATGTCACTTAGAAATGTATTACCTATGCTGATCTAATACATTCAGAATTTAGACAAGTGGGATTTCAGCTCTGTTTGTGTCCCCAGAACTTCCTGGTGAGTAACTGCCAGAGCTCCATCCTGCATGCAGCTCACCCTGAGGAGCTCTGTGCCCTTTTTGCTAGCTCTGTTATACCCAGGGCTGAGATGCTGCATTCATCTCAGTACTAAAGAGTGCTGACCCTGGGCAGCCATCCCTAACCAGTTTTTAAATAATCAGACTGACAAGCAACATTTTTGAGATCACTATTTGCCAGCAAGCCTGCCACCACTTTCCAGTAGTGATTGCTTCCTCCAGCTACACCACATATTTGGGACACTCCAAAAACCGGAAGATGGAATTCAGTTGGACAGTTTGGCAGCATACATATCTCATAGGGATTCACTTTAAAGGGATGGCAAGGGGGCAATATGCTTTTATCATTTTTTTAGGTTAATCTTGAGATAAAGAAACCCTTCCAAAGCATATCCCCTCCCACATGCACCTCATAATCCAACCCTATCCCCTATCCCCCAGCTAAACAAGGCACCAGGCAGAGACAGGAGTCAGCTGTGGAGTTTAAATGTCTTGCTTCGGTCTTCTCCCAAACCTGTGCATGATTTACTGCTCCAGATGGATCCTTATAACTTTGGGAGACCTAATGAGATTAATTCAAGGGTAAAGAGCTGGGTGATGTCATCAAGAGAGTTCTTCCAGTCCATTTTCAAAATTTTGGAGAATCTAGAGGGGTCCCAGTCAACTGCAAGTTTGTAAATGTGATAATTTTCAAGACAGGCAAGAAAGATGACCTTGGAAAGGGCCATGTCTTTAAATCACAGGAGTTCAGGAAATGGCCTAACTCAAGTCATATATTCCACAGATCAGACGTCTCTCTAACTTTACTGGCCTGTAACTTTAGCTAATGATCATTACAAAACAAATTTTAATATTTTTACATCTTTTGAATGTGTACTAAGTCCATACAATACATAAATTTTTGAAAATACTTGAATTAAGATTTTGATCAAGTGAACACCATGGAAACTGAGGAAATTATCATTTTTTTTGAAATACACCTTTTTTGTTTGGACTGCAGGGAGTTCATTCACGAACTCTGGGATGCACCACCACTGGGATTTCAAACCTCAGGTACAGCTCTCAGCAGCTCATTAGCTGTGGGATGGCACTAGAAATTTGGCCGAAGACCACTGGCACAAAATAGGATTTAACAGTTTGCCAACACCTTGGTGAAGGCTTGAAGGACATCAGTGGCATTTGAAAAATGGCAGGGCGAATAGGAACATTTTGCACTCGCTAACTGCAGCTCAGACATCTGCTCTGTTGCGATGCAGCTTAACACAGCAGAGAATGGACATAGCAGAAAAGTCCATTAAAAACTTTAAAGCTGATTTCTTTCAGGATGTAGCTGGCATTTACTGATTATCAGAACAGATTCTGAGTGCTTTCTGTTTTGTTGTCATGGAGCTAGCCAGAGGGGAAGAGCTATGGTTCATAGTCCTTACTCACATTCCCACAAACGTGAACCATGCCCCATATGTGCAAAGTAAATTCTGTTTTCATCAATAATATTAGGTGTTTAGGGATGAACAGATATTTTCAGACATTATTACTTTTTTGCTGAGTATTATAGAGCTGAAAAGATGAGAGCAATCGAGAAACTGTCTACAGGTGTTCAAATAAGAGTTAGGAATACCTGTGTTTATCAGGGTCAAGAAAGAGACTATGTAGCCTGATGTTCCAAGGCTGCAGGTGCTCCTGCTACAAGAATACCCCAGTACAATATGTGGCATACTTAGAAGCAAGTGGCTCAATAGATTTTGCTGCTGAGTGTATCAAGCAGAAATTAACCAGCGGCCTGGATGACACATCTCTGGAGCTCTAGTGCTTAGCTATCTGACTGAACAACAGAAACATGAAAATGGTGGTCTCCCTAGCAACAAACATAATTATGCCTTTGCCTGAAAAAATACCTCTAAGGTTCAGGGCTAAGGCATATCACTACTAATGCTGAACATTTCATTTTAATGTACCTGACATTCAGCGCTTTCTTTTAATAAGCAGCAGCCTCGTAAGTGATGGCAGATGATCAAGGCTCAGAATTCTGCAATAAACTGAAATAATAAGAGATCTACTGTCAGGTTCTAGTGACAGAATTGAAGTTTTAGTAAGTATTCAAGGCAGGTGATATGGCAGTCTGGTCTAGCAGAAGGGGAGTTGCAATGAGACGAGCCTTAAGGTCCAGACTATTGTATGATTCTGTTGATTCTTTGGACATCTTCCTTCATTGATAAGAAATAAATACAGACACAGTGATACATCATTAATGTCACTGTAAACCTCAGAGCTTTACTCAAACACATAGTTAGCATTACATTTAGTTGTATTTATTGAAGACCTTTGTTTGTGCTTCTAGGAGCTCTGTTTCTTTTTTTATCCAAAGGATATAACTGTCCTTTAGCTTCCTGTCTGAAACTCAGTTTTCTCTGACTTTTGTGAATGTTACTGTGTTGTAATGATAACCAAGAGCAGTTGAAGCAGGTGGTGTATTGTTAACTTACAATCTGTACTTTGCCTCCTATCCCATGACCTTTTTTAACTAACAAGCTTCAAGCAGTTACAGTTTAAAAAACAGCAGTGAAGTGATTTATGCTACATCTTAGGAGTCTGACTCTCAGAAGTCATCATGGAAGATTCCTATTTTAATACATTCTAAGAGCTGCTGCAATATCCTTTTTCCATACTCCAACACAGATCCAAACTATCTGACAAGGTGTTGAGAGACATCCATCCACCACATTCAGGCGAATTAAGATGTTAATTTCCACCACCTCCTGTTGTTGCTCTCCACACTTTATTGTTCTTCTAATCTGGAAACACTCTTTCTGGTCTGGAAAAAACACTGCAGGCAGAAAGCTTTGACCAGCATTTAGTAAGAGGTCATCTTTGTTCTGCTCCCTCTATATCTTCAGTGACTTTTCTGTTTCTTGCAACTGTTTTTTTCACTAGTGCCCTGGCCATATGGCCAGACATAACTGCACTGTATAAACAGTGTGAGGCACACAGCAAAAAGAAAGCATTCACTTTTTAAAGATGTCAGAAATGTTCCCAATTAGTCTTCAGAGCGAGTTGTGCTGTACAGCAGCATCCCTCCGTTGGTGCAAACTGCAGTGAGTTAGAGTAAACTGAGGTATAAAAGTGAGCATGGTGAACAAAATCAAACATGATCAAGGGTTTGCAGGCATTTGGAATGATCCATTTGCAGAACAACACAATATAAGCATACTATGAGACAGGAAGATTGTAAAATGTTATGTATTACTAGAAAGGCATTCAAATCTACTTGGTTCCTGCATAACCTACATACAATATAAATATATGTAGATGAAAGCGATTCAATAACTGCCAGTAATTACCACAGTTACCTTCCATGCAGACTGCAACTGCCTGCTTGAGGAGATATTTGCAAATCAGTTTGGCCTATTTAAAAAAAAAATCTATATTTTTCTCTTTTCCTTCATTTTTTGTTTTCCATAGGAAAGTATCTCTACTTATCTCTTTCCCTTTGAGTTTATTTGATAAGTTTGTCAATACAAGTGCACACAGCTGTAGTTGAAGAGCATCTGAGAGGCATGTCTGTGCCAATGCATGAAAAGGGGAATTAAATACATTCTGAAAAGGCAAAGTAATTGAAGCTGCCAAAGCTTTGACTATACAAGCTTTGATTTTCAGCTCATAGCAGCAGACTAAACTGACAGGATCAGAGCACTTCTCGTTTGCTTTTAGTGGGGGAGAGCAGGGAGAAGAGACCAACCTATGCAGATTGGAACTAAATGGCAAGCTTGTAAGAAGGAAAAGCACATCTACCACCAAACTATTTAAATAATAGATTGTAAGTGCCTTTCAAATCATCTGGAATAGCAAAAGGTCTCCTAAAGGCTACATCATACTTACAGCTGAAAATTTCTATTGTCACCTTCAATGCAAATTTCTTTTGATGGTGTGTAATTCAGCGTGAGCCTCTCTCTCTTCTCTATGTATCCAGGATAAATTAAGAGGCACTGCAGAGATTGCAGAGAATTGCAGAGATCTTAGATGTCCAAAGCATGTTTCCTCAACTGTAAAACTGAATTACAATACTTGCCTGCCTACAAAAAGACAGCTTTTCTGTGAAGTCTTCCAGGCAGGGTGTGATGACTGCATGGCACTGCATGCAACACTGAACTGCTACATCTTACCATAAAAAGAAGTTCTTAGCTGGCACAGAGCATGGACTGTATGTTATTTATAACCTTTTATCATCTCGAGTACTCATTTTTCATGTGAGACCATTCCCTCTCCAGCCAAACCTGAGCATCTTTCTATTTATTTAGGCTGGTTTCATGGGGATTGCACGCTGCAGCTGGGAAAGTCTTTGCTGAAGGCTTTCACTGTTTCAGAGGGTTTCTTTCTGCCTAAGCTGGGTGTTACAATAAGAAGAGAGAATCTTTCTTAAACACCAAATAATTTTAAACACAATCACCAAAGTGTGCTCCTCACTAGAAACTGATGGCTTTCTGGTCTGTAATTTCCTTACCCAGCAGCATTGTCAGTGGAATTACATGTTTATTAGTTACTGCATGAGCTTGCTCATCTGAAAGCAACTTAAAAATGTTTCTGCAGCTGAGCAAATTTGAAAGTGGACCTTGTAATATCCTGCATATAGAATACAGCACTTTATCAAAAACTTAGTAAACAGACAAGTACAAGAAGCCTCAAAAATGTGGTTATTACACATCACCCAGATCAAAATTACCAAAATTATCCATTTATTGTTACTTTTCATATTCCATTGGCAGTAATAATAGGTCATAATGAGTATGACTACAAAACAAAGTGGTGGTTAGAGAAACATTGCTAATTTATTTGTTAAAAGTATAGCCTAATACATGATTGAGAGAGTTGCTATACTATCTCCTCACCCTAAGGAGATGCCAGGTTAAACCTAAATTTTTATCATTCCTACAATACAAATTTCATCACCCTTACAATCCTGACCCAAACCCTTTCCTTGTCAAGTCTCCTGGAATAAAGGTCCTGGAATAAAAGTCAGAATTGTGCAAAGTGAATTCAAAAATTTAAAGATGGACTATTGCCTGCAGAGTGGCATAGAACTCTGCTATCAGTGCTACAGTTTGCAAGTATCTGCTTTTGCTACTCTGTATAAAAAAATTCAGGTTTCCAGGAATGACTATACTTGGGGCTGATCTCCCCCTGAATGTTTGCTGGACACCCTCCCTAAAGATTTCCACCCTTTACCAAACACTCCTCTATAACCTGAACAAGCAGAGCTGAGGAAGTTTCTAAAACGTCAGTGACATATATAAATAGGTAGGTCAGTAAGTAGCTATACTACAGAGACTTCAAGGCAATTGCTAAAATATTCACTACAGCTTCAGCTGGTGAAATAATTCCCTACCTCTTTTGTCTTACAACATTATTTGTAGGCACTGGTTTCCTGCTATGACTAATACCTATAGTGAAAAGTAATTTGCAGACTATAACTAAAACAGACCAGCTGAATTTTCTTAACCCTATTGCTGAATTTGACAATTTTGATTTATTCCATTTTTTAAATTTTCTTTTATCTTTTTAGAGTGTCAGAGTTTTTTGCAAATATTTAACCTTTTTTTTTTGAGTATAAGATATCCCAGTAATTTGTTGTCCTAAAATTATGTATTCTAAAAGAATTTATATGAAAATTAAGTACTAAATGATAATATTGATAATATGTCGTACCATAGGTTTAAATGCTCATGGTTTCCAAGTTTGAATTTTTTTTAGTACTGATTAAGATTCTTGTCCTAAATAAGGAGGTAGATTGTAGTTACAGAGATCCCTAATTTAATATAAGGTATCTGGAAAGGTTTCCTAATATTGTCAAGATTTATTTCCTTTGTCTGCTTCTGTAGTTGCTAGTCAGACATGTTCTTACCTATATGCTTATTGCCTGTATAATAATTCCAATCCTGCCTTACATTTCCTATAAAATCTTCTCTTGGGATTATCTCGTGAGATTATCCAAATATCATAGCCTTGGCATTAGACTCACATAATTTCAATCAGTTCAAGTGATTAAGGAACTGGAATCCAAACAGGTTTAATAGTTTAAAAGAATTCCCTGTAAATCTTTACATTTGAATTCTGATAAAGATTTAGAGCTTACCAGACTCTATTAAAGGCTGAAACCTGTACCATTCCTTTTATAATCTACAAGGAGCTGGCCTAAAGACATGTTTGTAAATTTCCAGTTAAATGAAATGTAATTTTTGTCATGAAAATAAAAACAAACAAAAGAAAACAGGAAATGGGTTGAGATTGGCTTGTCTGGAGATCCACAGTCAAACTAAAACCTCTTAACCTGTACTAAAACCTCTTAAGAATGGAAGAGTGATTTTATCTGCACAATAAGAATTATGGCATTTATTTTAGCTGTCAATATAAAAAAAATCTTTAAATAAAAATCTGCTGATTATTTTACAACTGTATAATAATTCTGTATATATGTCAATATTTAAATAAAATACCACTTTTAAGCAATTTTCCAATCATTTTAGATTTTGACAAGTTTTTTTCTTTTGCTTCTTTTGAAATTACAGGTAATTTCTTAAATTCTTGAAGTTTAAAGTCACTCACTCATTCTCTTCTCTCTTCAGCTTGATTGTGTTGCAAGCTTCCAATTCAATACCTTTCCATAATGTTTGTTTTCTAAAATAATCTTTAAATGCATCACTTGCCCATAAAGTGGCTTTGTAAAAGCTAGTAGATCAATAATCCATAGAAGCAGGAAAATGTTTTGTCATCCTAGGTTGATTCAGGGAAGGTAAAAATGAGCAATGTTTCTGCACCACATTACATTCCCTCAGTGAGCAATCATCTCCTTTACATATATCTGCTATGCAGCTGCTCATGGAGTATGTAAGATAGATTGTCCAGCACACATCCCACTCAGGAATTTAGATGCTCAAGGGATGTGCCTACATTGTCTTCCCTGGCCAGCACTCACAGCTCTGTGATTTAAGTTATTGCAGGTGAATTTTTATTCTGAAATTAGAACATAACCAAATTTTGCAAGAGTTTGGCTCAAGATGAAACTTTCAATCTTAACATTACCAAACAATTTTTATGTCCTGATATTGTTAAAAAGTGATGCAGAAAAAAACCCTGTTTCTGACTATTTTCTTCACCTAATAAAAACTGATAGCTCTTGCATATCCTTTTTAACCCCATATAGAATTTGATGCTTTATTTTTTTATTAACAGGATATTAACAAGATTATAAAAGACTTATTTCCATGTGCATAATTGTAAAACATATTAGTAACACTGTTTCTCACTACATTTTTTCCAAAATAATTCTTTCAGGTGCTATGTATTTTTAAAAAAATAATGCAGTGCAAAGTATTTTGCCTGAATGCAAGTTAATCTGAAAGATAATAAACCTTTTAAAAATGCCAAAGTGGTTCCTTAAGTATTAAAACCCATAATAAACTAATATAAGAAAAAGAGGACATATTTTTTGCTATTTATCAGGCAGAATTTTGGTGAGTAATGTCTTATACCTTGTTAGATGTTCTGCTAATTATTACTAAGGGCAATTAGCAATGCAGATCACAGCACAGCACGTGCAGTCAACGAAAATCACTACTGTTCATTGGTGATTTGCTATTTGGACTAAATTGATCAGGAACAGTGCTTCACTAGAATATTAAAAGAGTCAAAGATACTAGGCTCCAGACTAGGAGCTTAAAAGCAAAGAAAAAAAGGCAACCAGATAAATTAAGTGCATCTCGAAGTTCAAAACACATGTCTACAGCCATAGATCAAGAAGTAAGATATAGAAGGAGTTTCAGCTTTTGAAAAACTTGCTGCCATTTTGACTATGTACACTAACAGGACTATTGGGAAGGGATAAACAACAGACATGAGATTATCTTCTAAAAACTGGTTAAATTAAGTTAAAAGTTTTGGTATGAAAGGCCCCTAGGGAGTTCAGACCTGAGCGCATGATACTGCAAGAAATTGTGTTTATCCTAAAAAATCATCAGAATTGTGCTTTTCTATGTTACTGGTGAAAGTCTGACATCTGTATTCTTGAATAGTGAAAATTGAGGGAGGCAGTCTGCAGCTACAGAGGTCAGGAGATTTGTGTGCTTGCTTTTTGCTTTTTGCACACAATAAGACAAGATTAGCAAAATGAACATCTATCTTCAGTGCTAAGCAGCACCAAAATAATGTTCCCATATCCAAAAATAAGGTGGGTAAAAGCATCAATCAGAATTACAAACTCTATTTACTTTTGACTTCTAACTAATTTTTATAGTATTTGATAAACTGTTAAGGAAAGCAGAGAAAGTTCCCGAATTTTCATTAAAACAAGCAGAGGAGCACATAAGCTAAAAGCCTGTGAATCATCAAGGGATCTCAGAGGAACTGCTAAAGGTGAGCCTTATTAAAAGTCACTGGAATTCAGCATGTGACAAAAATCATATGCCCACACACTACAAGCAGTTAAGAGTGCATACTCTCAACCAAGAGGAGATCTTCTTGAAAGATATCAGCATGGCAATTCCTCAGCTTGACATGAAAGAAACATTTTTAATGCACAGGAAAATCATCCATGATCCACAAAGTCAATAACTAAATAAAACTTTTCCTTAGGTTCAAATGAATGGAAGCACTGAAAAATGCATACAGCCAAAAATAAGACAGGCAAGTAAAAGACATGATATAGCCAACATTGTTAAAAATAGCCCTTGAAATAGGAAGCAGTTTATTGTTGCCAGAAAAAGAAATCTATTAACTTCCCTAAGAAAGTCTTACCAAACACAAGTGAAAGAGATTATGCTTATCAAGTGTTTCATTTTTAGATGAAGTATCTATTATGAAATTACCTTGGAGATGTATTTCACAATAAGATACAGGTGAAATTCTTCTTCCCATTATTCCCATGCAGAATATCTTAGTGGAACATAGCAGGAAAATAATAAAATATCTCCCACCAAAATTATGCAGACAGATTTTGATGCTTATTCAGTTAAAAAGTAGAATAACACTGGTGAAATACAGCTTATAACCACTGACTTTTTAAGATCTGCATTAGAAATTAACATCGGGATATCTACTGACCTGTGGGTGTGTATTGACAAAGAAGGCAAAACAATATACTCAAAATATGAAGTTCCAGAAATTACCAATATTTTTGGAAACAAGATTGTATCCACCTCTGGTGGAAACAGCTGTCACTAACAGCAGAGGCAGGCGTAGATGAGCACCTAGAGCACCTCAGTGATGTCTGCAGATCTCAGTAGAGAGAGAATTTAGCTGTTGAGATGTTTGCTCAAGAAATCCTCATAGACACAATTATTACATTAGGCTGTAATAAAGAAGTCCCAGAGCATACCACAGCTAAAAGCAATAGATTAAACAAAGCTAAACAGTGTGCTGACATCCACAAAACACTTCATGTAAAAGTACTTCAAGCTTGCTCTCTGGCTATTTATCAGATTTATTATACAGCATTGATGTTTATTAGCTGTTTGTTACTTTTGGCTCGAAGGCGACAAAGAATGGTAATTTTTAAGAGCATGTAGCCTTAGCCATATTG
Organism: Prinia subflava; assembly: GCF_021018805.1. Taxonomy (NCBI): domain Eukaryota; kingdom Metazoa; phylum Chordata; class Aves; order Passeriformes; family Cisticolidae; genus Prinia; species Prinia subflava. The sequence goes on from NC_086283.1 coordinate 55,503,600, forward strand.
ATTAACAAAAAACTCTTGATCAGCAAGATAGTTAATGATCCAAGTGTGTTTTGAATTCCCAGATTTAGAGTGGCTTTTCATGCTGAGATAATCTTTACACTGTAAAGACATGACTTTCCCAAACTTTCTCTTTTCTTCCAGAGAAGTGCACAAATATCAGTGGGTTAGGTACCACTACAGGGAAACCAGAAGGTCTGCCTCTTCTCAACTTCACTGCTTTCAAAGTTTAATAAACTGTTGAAGGGATGGGGGAGAAGAAGACAATAAAGTGGAGAAAGGTGCATCTCACTGTCTTGAGTCCAATGCCACTATATGTTCATCAAAAGGCACAGACTGAAAGATTCTTTGGTTGCAGCCAGAACATACTGTATAAAATACATATAGGTGTCATGCCAAATATGCCTTATTTATATTTTGACATTAGGCTTCAGCCAGAGACCTCTGAGAACACGAATATTTTCTTATCAGCCCACAACATAAAGGTGAGGTTTTTGGGCTATTCTTTAACACAGTAACACAAGACTTGTCAGATTTAGTGAAGCTTCTGACCAATTGTTCCCATAATTCTGCTCTATCTTCTTGTTCATGGAGTAAGTAAATTCTCTGCTTTTGCTTGTTCCCCTGTCAGAATTCTTCATTACTCTGACAGCAACTTGTCTGTGCCAGAATAAGCGGAGACAACTGAAAGAAAACTTACACAAAACTTAATTGTCATGACAGATTTCTCTCAATGCTATTTTCTACTGTGCTTCACAAACTCCACTATAGACAAAGGAACAAGGGCATCAAGGGCAAGACCTAGAATTCCACAGCATTCAGGGTTTTCTGCAGATGAACCTAATCATGAATATATTTTCTGTTGCCATTAAAAAATAACTTTAAAAAGGGGGGGGGGAGGGGGATGGTTTGTAACCTATGAGCTTTCCATGTCTCTTCAGTAGCAATTCATACATCATGATAAGCTATATTTCTGCTTTCATAATTGGAAGATTAATAAAGCCGTAGAGCATCAGAAGGGTTCTCACAAGAATTACTGAACTGCACACTTACCTACCTGTCTTGTCTTTTACATGGTATTCTGCTTCCATGTCATGTTAGAAACACTGTTGTACAGACGTGTGATAAGGGTAAAGGGAATTGATTTACGATAATTGATATTACATTGGACATGAGGAAAAATGTCTTCAACCAAACATAGGAATAGGCAGGCTGACAAGGGGTGTAGATGAGTCACCATCCCTGCAGGTATTTAAAAGACTTGCAGATATGGTGCTTAAGGATGCCATAATGGTGGATGGTTTAGTGATAGACTTGGAAGTACTCCATGTTGGTAAGCTCTTGACCTTTCAGAGTACAACCACATTGATTTTATTTTCTACTGACCTTTTTCATGACCAAACTTCCTTTTAAATCACTCCCACAGAATAATCCGGTATAGGATCATGCATTTTGTATTTAAGACTGTAAGATGGTTGTGAGATATGGAAAAGAAGAAAAAATTTTGTTGTAGAATAATAATTTGAAGTATCATAGTGACAAAAAGCCCCTCATGCTCATGCACCGTCTCTTTTAGTACTTCAAGGACTAAATCTGATGTTGTCCTCTTGCTTTGCTTTTAGGCTCACTGACTCCAGTGCATATTGAGAAGGAAAATGAACTCAGAGTCTCTATTTGATGTTGTTTAAATTTATGGGGGGCTCCCGGGGAGGGTCCCCCGGGAGACCCCCAAGTACTTGGGGTCGTGGTGTTCCGTGCTGGCAGGCAAAGAGACTTCAGACACCGGTGGGGTGCTGATGAGGTGAGGGTTTATTCGCTGAGGGAGAGGGGAAGGAAAGGGGGGAAGGGGAAGGGGAAGAGGGAAGGGGAGCGTCCGGAGGCCTCCAGGGGAAGGGGGGCAAAGAGGGCGAGACCCCTTGCCTTAGCATTCTTATCACAGAGGTTCAAAGGGGCGCGGTAACATTCTCCAGCCAATGAGGTTACAGATACAGGATACTGCAGAGAGGGTACAGACTTGGGATAAACCATACATTTTCCAGGGGTGAGCTAGAGCAAACCATTTCCATAAAATGCAATCCCACAAGTCACCCTTTTTTTCTTTAAAATGTGAGAAGAGAAATATGACATATGATAATTAACAATTTAAAAATGAAACAGTAATTACACAGTTTTGCAGCATGAAACCAAATACAATTGCAGTAAGGATTATGTTATACTGTGAACAGTTTATCTGACTTTGTAATTGCAGTAGACGGGTTATGTGAGTTTATATTGCAAGATTTGAAACAAGTTAACAAATTTGTTAGAGCCTTTCCAGCGTGACTGGCCTACTAGTGTCTAGCCTTTTCCAACTGGCTTTTCAGACCACCACAGCCCCCAGTTTAGGCTGTGGCGCTGACCTCTGCTCCCACTCTAGGGACAGGAAAACACGTGGAGTTCCCCGGGCTCCACACAAGGCTTCAGATTCTCACCCAAGGATCTGAGCCAAATCACTCCTTTCACTTTCCAACTGGTTCAACCAAAGGACCTACACTCTGCAGGCAATTTTTTATATTCATCCATATGTACCCATTGGGGATTTTTTTCATCTATACTTGCACCAGAAGTGTCAGAGACCTAACAAAAGACCCCCAGTTTTAGGTCATCAAAAGAAAAACAAAAGAAAAAAACTACAAAAACCCGTCAAATACTTTCTCAGACACCAATTTAGGTTATCAATCACCCTCAGAACTAACTGAGGACAGTATAAACCCAAAAAGCGTTACTGATTCAGTAGTCTACCACTGAATTACGCCTTACAAGAAGACAATCTAAAAACTGCTTCCCTTGGATCTACACTTGTGACCTGAAAAGGCCTCTGCTTTCTAAAATAGAAGACAGGGGAATCTGCAATATGAACACACACAAAAGCTAGAAAGGCATAATTGTAAAAACTACTTCATGGGGATGGGAAGGAAATGGAGGGGTTTGGGACACCCTGCTGTTTGGCCAGAACAGCAAGGGACAGGGGCAGAAAAACAGGGAAAGGGAATCAAAGTAGCATTAACAATCATACAAGACTGTAAAACTGGTATTACAAATTCACTTTAGCTTTGGGTTTGGTTTCTTAGCGTTTACCTTGTGGCACTTGGAAAGCGGAATGTGGGACTGAGGGCACGTGGCCATGGTGGCCATGCGGTCACAACACACATGGCACTAGCCATGCCGTGCCGGGTTTAGCAGGAAGGGGTTAACTCTTGGGGGTTTGTTAAGGGAAATAGGGTTAGGGAGAAGGAGCAGCGAGGGGAGGAGGGGGTAAGGGTAAGGAAGGAGGTTATACAATTTACAAAACTGAGTTTTGGAAGGTGCGGGGCTTGGGCACAACTGAAGACTGCTTTTTCCTTCTCTGATGGCTGTCTCGCTGAGTTCTTTTCACTGCTGTCCAGGGGCGTTGGCTGCTCGGGCTCGATCGACAGTGTGCAGGGCTCTTCTCGCTGCTGCCGGGCGGGGGAGGGCCGCTTGTTCTCTGGCGGCTTCTCCCGGTGCTGGGGCCTGCACGCGCTGTGGCAGGGCCGGGACCACGTGTCTGCTCGCGCCGGGACTGCCCCGCACCGCGGTCCCGCTGGGCTGAGGCCGTTCCGCCGCCGGAGCATGCCGGAGCCCCGCCAGCCCAGCATCCGGGCCCGTGCCGGGCGCGCGCTGCCGCTTTGCCACCTGCGCCACGGCCCGCCGCGGGCCAGAGGGTGCCGCCGCTGCCCGCGCAGCCCGCGGCGCCGAGCCAAGGCGGGCTGGGGCAGCGCCGGCACGCGCCGCAGCAGCGGTCCCGCTGTGCTGGGGCTCTTGCCGGAGCCTCGCCGTGGCGGAGCCGCGCCGCCCGCCGCCGTGCCACCCGGCGGGGCTGTGCAACCCGGCGGCGCCGAGGCGGGCCGGGGCCCCAAGGGGCTGGGACCGGGCCCGTGCCAGCTCGTCGGCAGTGGTGGGACGGCGGCGTGGTGGCTCACGAGGTCTCTGCGCAGTGGGTGAGGGGCCGCCCCGGGCCGTGATGGCCCAGAACGACCGCTGCACCGGAGACGGCACCGAAACGGTGTTACCATGGTCCATCTTGTCTCAGGGTCGTTGGTGCTGCTGCCCGATGTTGGTGCGTCATCTGCTGTTGTTTAAATTTATGGGGGGCTCCCGGGGAGGGTCCCCCGGGAGACCCCCAGGTCCTTGGGGTCGTGGTGTTCCGTGCTGGCAGGCAAAGAGACTTCAGATGGCTGCTGAGGTGGCTGAGGTGAGGGTTTATTCGCTGAGGGAGAGGGGAAGGAAAGGGGGGGAAGGGGAAGGGGAAGAGGGAAGGGGAGCATCCAGAGGCCTCCAGGGGAAGGGGGGCAAAGAGGGTGAGACCCCTTGCCTTAGCATTCTTGTCACAGAGGTTCAAAGGGGTGCGGTAACATTCTCCAGCCAATGAGGTTACAGATACAGGATACTGCAGGGAGGATACAGACTTGGGATAAACCATACATTTTCCAGGGGTGAGCTAGAGCAAACCATTTCCATAAAATGCAATCCCACATCTATTAACTATATGGAAGCTGGAACAGAGCAACGCACGGTACAACCAATATGGTCAGATCATATGTTCTCTTCTTTATTCTCGAATGGCTGGTTTTATACAGTTTCAGACAGTTTACC